>NC_067398.1:575204159-575256659 GCF_016432865.1 Antechinus flavipes | reverse complement strand
AGGGCTTCCTTCACTGGGCTCCCAGAGCTGGTGTGCACTGCATGCAGGTGCGCCCATCCCAGGACATTCACAGCTGCCGGAGTCTGGCGCACAGCAGTTCCAGGCTGTCTCTTGGCTTTTGAGCCAACAGCATGAGGCAGCCAGACATTTTGGATGATTCTTTGGCTGTCCTGTAACAAGAGAGAGGTCTTCCTGCATGAAGAAAATGCTTCTTTTCTGATGGGTTAAGCAGTGACATGGCATCTGGATATTACAGGGGAAATCCTGGGATGGAAGGAGATGTTTGTTTTTCTTGACTTCCTTGGCAGGAAACTGATAAGGTGGAATGAGTTACGTTCTCATAATAGCCTCTTTAACTTGTACACCTTTATAGGTCTTCCTCATAATGTCAAATCTTCCTCCCTCAATGTATACTCATTTTATTATCTTTTCTATCAAGGATGACTATGACTAATTTAGTCTTACGAATGCCAGGAAACCTGCTTTTATATCTTAGCTGTGGTCTTAAGGAGTTGTCTCATGGAAGTTGTTATGATCCTTGAAAAGAACACATGGGTGTTCAGTAAATTGATAATATAGATCTTTCATTTTCTGGTATTGAAAAGTGAGTACCACATTTAAGGAGGTCATAGGCTCACTATATTCTGTCTATCATAGTACAAATGAAATATTAATTCATTGTGCTCTGCACCCAAAAAAGGGATGACTGATATAATTGGAAGAGATTATACCAAAAGAAGATCAGGTGAAGCAAACTGGAAATATTTACCTTAGCGAAGAGAAACTACATTTAATCAACTAAGCATTTATTAAGTGCTCTTTTATATACCTGCTAGTCATTGGGGATAGAAAGACAACCAAAAATGTAAAAGTGATCCTTCTTTCCAGGAGGAGACATATAGAGATCACAATATATAAAATGGATGGGTATGTATAAGATGCAACAAAGTAGGAAAAGGGTAAACTCAGAAAATTCTGTGGGGTTTGAGAAATCCTCTTATAGAAGATAGTGTTTGAATTGAGTTTTGAAAAAAGAAACTTGTTATGTATTGAGGCTAAGTAGAGAAAATAGAAGCGTCTAGGTATGGCCCTAGTAGGGAGAGGAAAGGAAGGTGCATAGTGTGAGATAGCCAAGCAAAGTAAAACCTGAGCACATAGGCTAGTGCAATGTTTTGTAATGAGTATGGAGAGGAGGAAAGTGTGAGAAGACTAGAAATATAAGAAGAGGCCAGCTTGTAAAGAGCATTAAATGCCAAATAGAGGACTTTAGTATTTGATCCTGAAAGTAATAGGGAGCCATTGGAATTCTTTGAGCAAGGGCGTGTCATAGTAAGATTCATGCTTTAAGAAGGTCATTTTGGCACTGTGTAGAAAATTGATTTGTTTCCAGGGAAAGTAAAGGATGAGAGACCAGTTAGAATATCTCTTAAGTGGAAGAAGAACTATAGAGGGCAGGACTAATACATCAAAGTAGGAGAGAGAGAGATTCTTGTCTGATACCTGGAAAAGCTTCCCAATAATGAGTCTTCTATCTAGGGACAGAATTGACATATCGGGGTTTTTAAGTGGGGACCCTGTGACCCTATGAGGATGAGTAAATGCTTCTTCAGATGCAGGTTGGATAATTTAGGTTTGAGTTGTCTTCTAAATCTAAGATTCTATGAAAATAACTGAAATTTTATCTTAATCAGGATATTATCTGTGGGCATCATTTTACCTGTATTAAAGAACTTTTAGAAAAAGTGTTGGTTAACTTCTTATTAAGAACCACTATGCTGAAGTGGACCTGATACAAAGGAGTGATTGATTTACTTGTCGGGAAACATGGCTTCACATACCTTTCTCTCAGTTTTCCCACACCCTCAAAATTTTAAACTAGGAGAAGTCCACTTAATGATTCTTCATACTCTTCCTTAGCTATGTCTTTGATATAGCTTTTTTTTTTTTGTCTTGAAATATGTGAAGTGCAAGTGGATTAAAGGTTTTCTCAGAAAGAAAACTTTTAATTTTGTTTAAACCAGTACATGAGATTGTCATGAATAATAATCCATGTCCTGATACATCATCCTTGTAGAACTTAAAATTTTAATTTAGTAATTTGCTTTTCACTAGAATATGTTGGACCTTTAAATATATTTCTTTGATTGAATCACATATCAGAGGCATTAGTAAACTTTGTTACAAAAATCCAATTCAGTATAGCCAATTTTATGTATTAATTATTACGTATTAATAAATGACCAAGGTGCTGGGCAAGGTGTTAGAATACAGAAACAGGAAGGAAAACAGTCCCTGTCTTGAAAAAGAATACATTTGACTAAGGGAAACTTTATTTAAGCAGATAAGCTGGAAGAATAGACCACTAACAATTGGGGGGCTTCCTGTAGGAAGTTGTCTTTGAATGGATCTTTGAAGGATCCTCAATTTATTATGTTTGAATACTTAAAAAACTAGTCTTTGTGGTCTCTTAATTAAAAAAAATTCTAATTCTAAAAAAAGAATTAGCATTGATGCATTTGGTCATCTCCCATGTCTGGAAGGCATTCCTCCTTTACTCTGCCTTATAAAATCCCTTTTTTCCTGTAAGGTGCAACTTTAGCATTGTCTTCCATATGAAACCTTTCCCCTTTCCCCCAATTACTAGTACTGTCCGTCTTTAACTACCTTGTATTTATTTTCCTTATATTTAAACTGCGCACACACACACACACACACACACACACACGTTCTATTTATCAATTAGAATATAAGCTCTTTCAGAATATGAATTGTTTCATTCTTTGTATTTGTATCCCCAGTACATAAAACAGTGTGTGGATACATAGTAAGTACTTTTCAAAAGATTTTCTAAAAATGTATTTATATTTCAAACATGACATGAGTACTTCATATATCCACTCCTATCATGGCTTATTATTAGGTGACCTGGGGCAGTGCTGTAATCTTGAATAACTTCAAAATTTCGTTCTACTTTGGTATTTTTTTTTTTCTTATTCCAGTTCCCATCATGGGTTTACATGTAGTTTGGAGTCCTGGATATTGGGGAATAGAAGAAGTAGCTGGTAAAAGCGTCGATTATGTTTTCACACAGTCTTAGGCACAAGTGTTCTTGGCCTCTTGAAAATTTATGTTTAAAAGAGGAGGTGGTTTCTCGAGCTTAGCCAGCTCAGACTTTGTCTGCAGTGGGATTCAGGTGCTTGGTCTCAGGTGGAACAGCCTGGCCCATCTTTCTCTTCTCTCTGAAATGCTATTGCAGGCCAACCTCCCTCTTCTCCAACGGGAGCTCCTGCACTGCGCAAGATTGGCCAAACAGAACCCTGCCCAGTACCTCGCTCAACACGAACAGCTGCTCCTGGATGCCAACACCACCTCACCTGTTGATTCCTCAGAGCTGCTTCTCGATGTGAACGAAAACGGGAAGAGGCGAACTCCAGACAGGTGAGAGGAGCTGAAAGAGAACCGTAGAAGGGGATGGTCTGAGAAATATGGTCAGTTATAGCATCACAAGTTCAGAGGTAGAAAAGTTCTGGGAGAGCCAGACTCCTGATACCTAGGTCTGGACAAGCTCTTTGTTATTAAAATTAAAAATTAAGAAATATATTAAAAAGAAGCTAAAATATAATGAATCGCTGTTTATATTCCCTAACATCTTAGAGGGTAGAGTAATCTTAATCTAGTGGGGAAAATACTGAATGCAGAGTTAGGAGAAACCTGAGTTTAAATCCCAGTTAGGATGCTTATGAATTCTGAGGACTTGGTGAGAGAGCCTCCATCTGCCCTTTATTTTCTTCCTCTGTCAAATTAAGAGACTACTGTTAGACTTTTCTAATGCAATTATTGTGATGAACAGATGAGCAAAACCATGTATAATGGTGTGTAAAGTTTTTAAAAAGTGCTTTTACAATTTCAATTACTGTGGCTAAATATTGTGGCCCTTTTCTGCAGCATTCTACCCTATCCATTCAAGAAGTTGATTCTCTTTCTTACTTGTCTTTACTGACTAGAAACAGAATGGGTTAGAGAAACTTATGGAGTATGTCATTATTCCTGAGACTTTTTTTTTTTTTAAATTTAAGTTTTACTCCAAAAATCACCGTGTCTGATCAGAAACATAAATATGTATTGTTCTGCTAATCTATGTGTCTGCCAAACTGAACTATTTACCTTTTTCTGTATGTGTCTTTGTTTTTACCACTTTAATATCTTAAATTAGCTCCTTTCTTCAGTTATATCTGTTGAGATTAAAAGTCATTTGTTTGAGGTTTACTTATTTCTTTACTTATTTTTAAATAGTTTTCTTTTTGTATCCCTTGTATTTAATCTAATAGATGACACATAATAAGTTCTTGAAAAATGCTTTTTTAACTTGATTAATTATCAGAACACTTTCAACATATTCTAAACCTGACATTCTAAACCATTTTTAATTTCCTGTCACTCATAGTTTCTTATTTCTGCAAATATTTTCTTGCTCAAATTTGAGTATATATTGAACTTGGTACCATTTACCACTTTGATCACAGCCATCCTCTACTCAAAAACATTTAGTGGCTTCCCATTGTTTATGTAGGAAAATATCCATTAAGACTGTATTTAAAATTCCAACACCCAATTCAGACTTATCTTTTGAGCCATCTTTCTTAAACTATTTTTTGTTTTTCACTCAAAAACTAAATTCAAGTCTATTTTGTTCTGCTTATTTTCCTGTTCTATCCCATATCATCATACATGTGCATTGAGCACATTTCCCCCTGTTTAAAATGTACAAACTCATTATCTTTACTTATTGAAGACCCTCTTTTTCTTTAAGACACTACTTAGATACTTCTTCTTCAAAGCAACGTTTTTCTCCCACCTGCCATGATATGTATGAGTCATTCCTCAAAGTCCTTTTCCTATTTTACCTGGACTTTTCCTTTGTATTCTTCACAGCTCTTTGTATGGTGATTGTTTACATCTTGTGCAGTAACAGTGTAGTACCTGGAGAGCTAGGCTTTAAACTAGAAAATCCCAGTTCAGATCTTGTATCTGAGACTAGCTGTGCACTGCTTGGTGGGAGCATTGTATTAGATGACCTCTAAAGTCTCTTCAGTTCTAAATTTTTCATTCCTTATTAGATTTTATTCCATTACAAGCCCTTTGAAAAGTCAACATCTTTATAACTTTAGAATCCAGCAGTGTTTGTAGTAAGTGCTTAATAAAATGGTTAATGGAATATGTGAAAATGCTAAGTGTTAGGAACTGAGGACAATATTTCTGTAATATCCAAGAGGGACTGATTATCCCTAAATATTTTGTTAATCTAAAACTTAGAAAGTCACATATAGATAGTAGATTAAGGATGGCCATCATAATCATGAGAGCTTCAGAATTAGATGAGTTCTTAGATGCTAACTTGAACATGAATCAAAATCTTTGCTATACTATATCCGAGAAGTTGGCGTCTGGCTTTTTTTTTTTTTTTTTTTTTTTCTATAATGAGAGTGACCTTACTTTTTCCTGAAAAACACATTTCACTTTTTGATAGCTATGGTTGTTAAAAGATATTTTTCCTTTTGTCATCTCAAAATCTTTTTTTTTTAATTTTGAATACTCAGTTCTGCCCTGTAGTCCTGATCAGAAAAAGTAATCCCTATTTTATATAACTTTTCTCAAATACTTGATGCTGATAGTTCTCATGAACTTTCTGAGTTTTCTTTTCTCTAGACTCTCTCTCCAATCATGTCTAGCTTCTGCATCTAGGGGCATGATTTTTAGGACATTCAGCATCTTGATCACTTTCTCTAGTTGACATCTGTAAAATATGGCATCTAGGACTGAACACAAAATTCCAAATCTAGAACAGAATCCAGCAGGGCTATCACCAGACTGGTTTTGGATTCTATGCCTTGCTTAATGCTGTTATATTAGAGTTGTTTTTTTTTTTTTTTTTTTTTTTTTTACATCCACCTCCTACTGTTGATTGGATTCTTAAGCCCCAGATCTTTTTCAAATAAAGTCCTTTTCAGGTATATCACCCCTATCTTGTATTTGTAAAAACCATTTGGGAGTAAGTTGGATATAAGGTTTTGTATATGTCTCAATTAGATTTCATCTTATTAAGATTTGACTTAATAATGCATTCAAGATCTTCTTGTATACATAGAGTTTTCTTGTGTGTTACCATTTCATCTAGTTTTTTTGGCTTCTGCTTACTTTAATAAATATGCCATAGGTGGTATATTATTCAAGTGATTGATATAAATGTTGCACAACCTAGAGCAAACACTGATTCTTGTCTCTTTTCTAGGGACTTTTCTGCAAATTGACATCAAATCATTAACAACTACTCTTTTTCTAATGGTCATTCAATCAGCAGCTTTCTAACACTTCTAGCGCACATCCATTCTATTGGGATGGATATTCTACTGTTCTGTTGGAAAAAGGGATAACATGTTTGACATTTGAGAAAGGTGTAAATCATGAGATGATGGGTTATTAGTCAACTAAAGTAAGTATAAGTGTTTTTTTAGCAGAATTCATTTCAGAGCAGACAATCTAAAATTTGCATTATAATTTGGAATTCTTTCCCTGTACTATAATGATTATAAATAACATGAACTTTTGATATATAATTTAGATTTAGGCTTTTTCCCCCCTTTTTCTTTCTTTCTTTTTTCTTTTTTTCTTTTTTTTTTTTTTGCAAGACAATTGAAGTTAGTATTAAGTAGTAAGTATTAAGTGTCTGAGGCTAGATTTGAATTCAGGACCAGTCCTTTATCCACTGTGCCATCTAGGTACCCTGTAGGCTTTCTTTGTAATGGACTTTATGTCAAAAACTACATGTAAAAGTTAGTCAAAATACTATAGTACTGTTTAAAACATGTCTTCAATTTTAAACAGCTATTTAGCCCTCCTAAAACTGGATTTTGACAAAAAATGATAGCTAAGGATACCAATATTTATGCACACAAAATTCTCTTATAGTTGAAAGGAAGCTGACATTGCTTTTTTTCTTAGATATGAGTGGTCACTGAAATTAAAGTTTACATAGTGATATTCTGGGTTCAACTTAAATCCATCCAATGTAATTCTAAAATATATATTATGAAGACAAGATGCTAAATGAGTTTCTTTCCCCCATTCCCTCAGAGTTAGGAGGAGGAATGATGAGAACATGTTGTGTAAATATATTTGTATCTTATGGGAATTGAGTAGATCCAAGAAAATATGGTCCATGACAGCATTTTTTTGCATACATTTTCTGCATCTTGTTTGCATATGCATTTTCCCTTTGCTAGTTATTTATCTGTACATCCAAATCTACAGTATGAAATTTTATAGAATATAGAAGGATCTGACAGCAAAGCTTTTCTTTGCTTGTTTGTTTTATTTTGTTTTGAGGTTTTTTTTTTTCCCCCTTTTACTGAATGTTTTGTTGGTGCATATGGTCTGACATGGATGAGCAGCCACGGTGAGATTTTGGAGTCTATTAAACTGGCTCATTAAAAAGATCAATCTGTTTCTGCAATAACACTGGGAACTGTCAGTCACTGACAGAGGGAAGAAACTGACACCTGAGGAGGGGAAAACACATTTGGGCAATTTGTTCCTGACATGTCACGGACAAAAGTGTTCCTTTATTTTTGTTTACAACTTTGGAGGCTTCAATCCTTAGACTGCTGATTTAATCTATTAGTCTTCAGCTTTTGGGAGGAAAGTTTTGGCAGATTGAATTTATTTCTGTTTTTCTACTCACCTTAAATAGGAGAGTAACTGCTTATGTTTTATTTAACAATTATTGTTATTTATGGAGAAATGAATCCTCTAGGGCCATTGATGAAAACAATTTTCTCAGTGTGAAAACATGAGATTTGATCTATTTTTATTCACTCTGGAGAAGGGGGGGGAGGGTCCTTGAGCAGCTGTGTTGAGTTTGTAGCACAGTTGTAAAATATTGTACCCCAACTGAAAAAAAAAAGAATCTAGAATTTTCATTCCTATGAACATTTGTTGAGGGTTCACTGTGTGTTAGGTGTTGTAGGGATACATAAACAAGAATGAAATAATCTACCGCTTTTCTCAGGGAACATAAGTTTGTCTGACCCTTAGTCTAAAATAATGGGAAAAATAACTAAGATATAAATGTAATTTCCACGGTTTCTAAACAGATGAAAGGTAAATTCTTTGGATCCCTTTGCCATTCTACTTTTGGAATCTATTTTTGCCCTTAGAATCTGGAGAACATGAGCATGTAACTTTTTTTTTTTTTTTTTTTTTTTTTTAATGAAGTTCACAAGAGGTAAGGGTGAGAGGTTAAGAACACTTTTTTAAAACTACTCACTGAGATGACTCATGAAATGCATCATTTCACTTCCATAAAGATTGGGAAGTTGAGTGGAAGAACCAAGTATACCATGTCAAGTTTCTATCAGGTCTTAGGGTACTGAAAAGTATTGAGGATTTCCTTCTGTCTTATCTCCCTTCCCCACCATTACTTCTATAGCATAAAGGGAGCTATGGCGATAGGTAAAAAAAAAGATTTTGTAATTAATACTTCGTTTATTCATAGCTTCTTTGTTGCATTTGCTGTTTAGGATATCATCCTAAATGCCCAATGACTTAGGAGAAAAATTTTTTCTTTTATTAAACTTCAAATTACTTGAAATAAGCAATGAATCCTTCATTAAATATATTTTTCCATAAGTGCTCATTTTATGCATTTATGCATAAAATGCAACCTTTTATTTCCTTCATTAAACATCATTAGAAAAATGCATGTTTTTAAATACAATCTTTCCCTTCTAATACCTGAACGCATTGATTTTCTTACATAGACTTAAATGTTGGGATAATTTCATTAATTCTCTGCAATAACTAAAAATGGTGGTTATTTATTTACCATTTCATGTTACATGGGAGACAACTGAGGCTCAGAGATGTTAAATTGTCTAGAAATAGATAGCTGTTGTTACAGCCAGGTTTGATTCTTTTTATCTAGTTGAAATTTAGATATGCAAATAGTATAACTGATTAGTAGAAGAAGCATTGTGTACCATGTTGAAATAAGAATTTTTAAAGATTTATCCATAATTTTTTTGGGAGAAAGTTGTACTAATTTTAATAGCTAGCATTTATATATCTTTTTATATGTTAATTATAGACACATACCCATGTTAGCAAAATAAATATGCCTACAAGTATGACTGATGTTACATTAAAGAACCATTTAGAAACAGAAAACCAACTGGAGATTTCCAAATTTCTTGGATTAAGGAATAAATCTGAAAGTGAAGAGATGAAAATGACAAAGAATCTGTCTATTTAGCAGCAAATATTATTTGAATTATTGGGATTTGGTATTTGTAACAATACTTACTAAGCTGCCATTGGAATTTTCCCCCCTAATTTTGCAAATTAATGAATTCTCTATACTCCAAAAGAAGATAATTTAGCTAACCTAAATTTTGGGCAAGATTTATAGGAACTATGATTATTTTTAAATGAACTTGCTGAAGTATGGATTGATTCATATAATTTCACACACTGAATTTTTCACCTTGTAATTTAAAAAAAAATGGTCACATTGTAGAAATTCTTTCATATACACCTCAGCCTCATAGGTTCACAATAAAGTGAAATACAATTGTATTTACATATTAGCAAATAAAGTATTTATTTTTCTATAATAATAGCTTTTTATTTTTCAAAATACATGCAATAATAGTTTTCAACATTCATCTCTGCAAAATCTTGTTTTCCAAATTTTTCTTCCTCCCTCCGCAACTTCCCCCTCTGCTGGACAGCAAGCAATCCAATACAGACTAAATGTGCTATTCTTCTAAACATTTTTCCACATTTACCATGATGACCAAGAAAATTCAAATCAAAAGGAAAAAAATAAGAAAAAAAGACAAATAAACAAATAACATTAAAAAAGGTGAAATACTATACTGTGATCCACATTCAGTCTTCATAGAGTTCTCTCTGGATGTAGATGGCTCTTTCTATCACAAGTCTATTGGAATTGCTTTGAATCACCTCATTATTGAAAAGAGCCAAGTTCATCAGTTGATCATCATTTAATCCTGTTGTTACTGTGTACAATGTTCTCTTGGTAAAGTCTTTCCAGGCTTTTTTGAAATTATCTTGCTTATCATTTCTTTTAGAACAATAATATTCCAAAACATTCATAAACCATAACTTATTCAGCCATTCTCCAACTGATGGGCATCCACTCAGTTTCCAATTTCTTGCCCCTACAAAAAGAGCTGCTACAAACATTTTTGCACATGTGGGTCCTTTTCCCTTTTTCATGATTTCTTTGGGATACAGACCCAGTAGAAACACTTCTGGATCAAAGGATATGCACAGTTTCATAGCCCTTTGAGTATAGTTCCAAATTGCTCTCCAGAATGGTTGGATCAGTTCACAACTCCACCAACAAATGTATTAGTATCCCAGTTTTCCTACCTCTCCTCCAACATCTATCATCTTTTCTTGTTATCTTAGCCAATCTGAATGGTTGTGACATTGTACCTCAGAGATGTTTTAATTTGTATTTCTCTAGTTAATAGTGATTTAGAGTGTTTTTTTTTTTTTATATGTCTAGAAATGGCTCTAATTTCTTTGTCTGAAAATTGTCCATATCCTTTGATACGAACATTTATTAGTTGGGGAATGGCTTGTATTCCTATAAATTTGAGTAATTATATATTTTAGAAATGTCTCCTTTATTAGAAACATTGAATGAAAAAATGTTTTCCCAGTTTTTTGCCTCCCTTCTAATCTTGACTGCATTGGTTTTGTTTATACAAAAACCTTTTACAAATAAAGTAATTTAAAGACCTTCATCTAGTCTTAATTTAATTTAAAAACCTTCAAATAGTCTCCATCATTCAAAAAGGTAGCATGATACAATAAAAGAAAGGCTAGATCTGAAGGCAAAGGATTTGGATTAAAATCCCAGGTCTGTGATTGCCTTTCTGCCAGTAACCAAATTACTTAAACTTTTTTTTTTTAGTTCTTACTTTTTTCATTTACAAATGTGAAGTTTGCACACTGTGATATTTTTCTTCACATTGCTACTTGTACAGTTCTTTAGCAGTGCTAGACTGTGATACTTTCTTCCGTTCCCCAACTGCAACTTTGTTGGATCCATTCTTTTATGTAACCTAGCTCTTTTCAACACCTTGGGGGAAATAATAAAGAGTGGACCTGTGATGTCATTGACATAGGGAATTCAACTCTGTCAAGAGTTTCCTAAAGTAGAGCTGCCAAATACTTTGTACCAGATTAAAATACAATAGAGAAATATTTAGCAAAGTAAAAATACAGCAAAATATAAATAATGGTTATATGTGGTTTTCAAAGTCAATGTGCATCCTTCAGGAATCCTTAGGGCACTATTTAATGGACTATATTTCTGTTTGAGTTTTACTCTATTGGCGTAAAGCCCTGAGATATTAAATGAATTGTCAGGGTCAATGACCCAGTCTGTGTCAGACATAGCGCTTAAACCCACATCCTTTTGGCTCAGAATATTCTGAGAGAAGAGGCAATGAATGCCATATTCATTTTTGTGTTTTCCACTGGACAAATATTTGTTGAATGAAGGAATGAATAGTCGTTTTTGATGTGGTTACTACTCTATTGAGTATCTGAAGTCCAGTCTCTGTATACATAATCTGTTGAATAATTGTACCATGTTATTTCTACCTCCACATTCATGTCTACAGTACAGTACAATTAGGGTTTTTATTGTACTGTACTATAGACATAAAATTTTGCAGAAAACTTTTAGTCAGGATTTCACTCCCTAATAATTCTGAATAATCAAGAATTTTGGTGGATTAGTTTTTTAATGCAGTACCTGGATGGCCTAAATTTAGTCTAAGGTACTTACTCACTGTGTAATACTGGGCAAGTATTTTACTTTATTTGCCTCAGTTTTCTAATTTGTAAAATGAGCTGGAAAAGGCAATGGCAAACCACTTAAGCATTTCGGTCAAGAAAACCCCAACAAATGTTTTTTTTAAATAACAAGATATCATTGACCTTACTATCTTTGGTCTATTTTCACATAGTTGTTTACCATATATAGAGAGATTGCAGAATAGGAAAAAAGGAAAGATTACAAATTGCAGTATAATGTAGTAATTAATATAAAAATTTGAGATATAATTTATATCTACATAAATAAAGGAACAGTGTGATAATGAGGAAAGAAGGCAATCCTTACTGACAGGATTTCAAACCATTTTTTTGCCTGTATTAACTGTGATCCTGGTAAAATCACTTGATCTCTCTTTGTCATAGGAAATTCTAAATCAGCAAGTTATAGAAAAAAACTCCCATCTGTCTTAGAAGAATGCTCCATGCATAAGAATTCTTCTTACTGATAAATAATTGCTTGGAAACTTCTTCCCTAACCACCTCCACTCCCAGCAGTGCATATATACATGTGTACCCACCTAGACATAAACAAATATTTATTAATATTAAACATCCATTGTGCCAGGCAGTAATGAAACATTTAAAAAAAAAAGAAATAATATCCGATGTCAAGGGATTTCTTTTGTTCTGCATATATCTGTATATGTACTTATATATTCACAAACATACATATACTTTTCTGTAATGTTGCTACTTTTAAATTGCAATTTAGCTGTATTGCCACTTAATTTCATGATATTAGATTTCACTCATAGCCAATTACAATCTTCTTGAATATTAATTGTCATCCATTCTTTTAGCTAACAGAATTCTTGTCATTTGCAAATTTGATAAGTGTAATATTTTAGTCTTTCTTTAAGCTATTCAAAACAAAACAAAAATAACCCACTTTTAATGGAACAGGACTCTGCATATATTCTTGCAGGATACCACCTCCCATCAGGTTGACATCTATCAGTCCTTCAAAACTGTCATTTAGTCAATTCTAACCACATACCATTATGAATTAAAAACTGTACCATGCTGTTATTCTGCACACATTTCATACATGTAACTTGAAAAACTATAAAAAGTTTTGCCTAGTTTCTGTTGTGCCTTTGGAGGAAAATGAACTTGAAAGAGGAAGAGCTGATGGTGATCCTTCTCAGAGGTTTTCCAGAGCAGCAGTTCGTTATATAATCCTTTTGATACCTCTCATACTCTTTACTTATGTAAGCCCTTTGATCCCATTCCAAAAGGTTTCAAAGGTCTACCAAGGACTTTTTTGCTATTAGGTTCCTAGCAAACAATCACAGAAAAAGAGTTTAGTATATTCTGTACTAAAGTGACAAACTCTTTAGAATTGCATCTATCTCTAATGCATTGTGGAGGGGAAATAGTTTCTTCATCTTGTCTAACTAGGCCATGAGATTACCATCTAACCCGAAGAATCTTTTATTTTATGGGTGAATCCATTAGCTTGTTGTCTAGATATCACCTAGTCGTCTTATGCCTTCTTATTCATGAAACAAAACAACACACTCCATTTCCGTACACCAGGCATTTTGACTGGCAGTTCACAGTGCCCTCTGTTCCCTCCTTTCCCATCTCTGCCTCTTGACTCTGCTGGCTTCTTTCAAAGTTTCAGGTAAAATCTCATCTTTTACAAGAAGTCTTTCTTGATCCTTCTTAATACTACTGACTTTCCATTGTTGATTATCTCAGGTTCATCTAGCATATAGGCTTGTGCTTTTTTGTTTTATTTTATTTTATTTTATTTTTGCATGTTATCTACTATATAAGACTGTGACCTCCTTGAAATCACGGTTGCCTTTTACCTTTTATTTCTGCTTAACACAGTGCCTGGCACATAGGAAGCACTTATCCAAAGCTTGTTCAGCTCTCTCATTGATGATTTTGATAGGTAACTAAGAAATATTAATTTTAAAATTACTTTAGGTTTATGTAGTATTTTCCATTTAAAAACAGATCTCAAGAAATGATGAATGGAGATAATGTAGTATGATAGAACTGTGATATGCAGTGAACGGAGCTAGCAGATCATCTAAGTCAATCATTTTTGCTTGATACGAACTTGTTATATGACCTTGAGCAGGCAGATGACTCTATTTCTTTAGGTCACAGTTTCTTCCATGAGAAAGGAAGGTCCTTGGGGCTGGTAGGATGACCTTTAAGGTTCTTTTTTTCATCTCTGAAATTCTGAATTTTTTGTTTGTCTTTGTTGTGGTATTAAATGTACTATATTTATTTTATTTTATTATTTTCTGTGTATGCTTAATTTGTTCTATATATGAATTTATTTTTGCATGAAAATCTGGCCCAAGTTTCATTTAAAAAAAAAAAAAGTTTAGGTGGTGATAAGTTACTCCTGTCTATTGTTGTGCAGTGATGATTTGTCAAAGAGCAAATCTATCTAGTACTCAAGAACCGGAAACTTAACTTTTGATGGAAAATGTCATCCTTCAGAGATAAATATAGATTGTAGATCTTTTGTTATCAATTCAAGTAAATTGAAGTTGTGAAAGTTAGCTTCAAATGAGGAGTGAAATTGCCTCTAATATCTTTGTTTCCATGATTATTTTGGCCTCTCCCTAGATTTCCCTGATGATCCATTCCTCTAAAATTCTGAACTTAAATTCTAAATAGCAAAATGTTCTCCAACAGAATGTCTAGGAATCCAATAGCAGTGTCCAAAAACACTGGTTCTAGAGTAAATTATGATACAAACTTTTTTTTTTCCATCTTCAGAACCAAAGAAAATGGCTTTGACAGAGAGCCTTTGCACTCAGAGCATCCAAGCAAGCGGCCATGCACTATTAGCCCAGGCCAGCGGTACAGTCCAAATAATGGCTTATCTTACCAGCCCAATGGCCTGCCTCACCCCACCCCACCGCCACCTCAGCATTATCGTTTGGATGATATGGCCATTGCCCACCACTACAGGGACTCCTACCGACACCCCAACCACAGGGACCTCAGGGACAGGAACAGACCTATGGGTAAGAATGGATTCCTAATATTTACATGTTTTAATTTAAAGAACAAAACTTATTAAAAACTATTTTCTACTCTTATTTCAATTTCTTACTGAATTGAATATTTTTTCTTCTTCTTCTTTTTTTTTTTTTTTTTTTGCTGTTTCTCCACAGAGAAGACTTGTATACTATTCAGATGTCTTTTAGAAACTACCATGTTTGTGTCTTATTTAACATCTTTTATTCCTTCAATACTTTTGAGCATCTTACCAGGATTTTTAACCTTTTTTTTTTTTTGTCATAGCCTTCAGGTGAAGCCTTTGAACTCTTTCTCCAAATAATATTTTAACTTAATTGAAGGAATATTTCATTTAGAAATGAATGAAAATAAAATTCTAGGTTTTTTTTTTTTTTTTTTTTTTTACTAGACCAATTTTCTGGATCTTCTTCTGAATCTATAATCCTCAAGTTAAGAACTACTGATAAAATCAAATGACACTTAAATTTTGATTTCTATAGGGGTAATTGTTTGTTTTGTTTTGCACTATGGGGATTTTAAATAGAAATCTAAGACTATGTGCTCAATACCTTTTAGATTTGAAAAGGAAGAAAATGCTTTTTGTTCTTTCTCTTATCTTTTTATTACATAATTAAGAGCCTTTTCAAAATTTGTACAATTAGTACAAGGAGAAAATTCTTATTGGTGTCCCAAATTCCATAAAATTGAGGAAACTGAGATTTAGAGAGAGGAGTGACATATAGCTAGTAAGAGTTCAAGCTAGCTTTTGAATTTGTGTATTTCTTATTCCTGGACCTTCACTCTATTGTATCACCTAGCTACAAGATTTCACCTAACCAGAAATTTAGTGCTTATGTATATTTGGAAACTTGTATTTCCCTGTAACTGAATAACTTTGTAAATCTAAAGTCATCTCCTTTCCATAGTAAACTAGTGGAGTAGTATTTTAGTGGATAATCAATGATTATAATAGTTTGAAATAAAGGGAGAATAGGGTCCATTTCCTTAAGACAGTGTCAATTTTCTTTTAATTCTATAAAAATGAATTTTTCTAAAAACCAGTTCTTTCAGTCCTTTCCATCTCTTTAGTCCTTCCGTTTCATGTACTATAAAAGGGATTTAACTTCCCCAAACAAGTAGTTACTGGGTTTTTTCCTGCAAAGTGGAAGAGGAATAATAGGAATTTAGTGGAGATGCTTATCTAGTCGTAGGAAATGGAGCCATAGTTGAAATGTGAAACTGGAACATGGGATCCAATACAGTTAACCAGATAGTCAATCATTTAAAAGTCATACCAGTATTACTTGGCATTAATGTTGACGATACGAGCTATAGAGCAAAGTTGAAGGAAGTAGGTTTTAAATGAGATTAAGAGCTGCCAATATAATAACAGTATAACCTATGTGAAGGTAGATCTATAACAAGCTCCTTAGCATTTGTAACACTATGCAAACTTCAATTTAAAGTCATTCAAAGGGTTTCAGGGTATGGCCAGAGTTGACAGGGATTTTCACCTACTTCAGTCCATCCATTAATAAACTGTCTAAGGCTAAACTTTTTTACTTTCCCAAAAACCAAGTTGTGGTCCTTCAAGTCCTTCTCTATGCATCCTCCAGGTAGCTACAAATAACATCTTTAAGAATCATTCCAGTTGTCATAGTAGCTTTTTATTCTGGATATGTTGACCCCAAAACCCATCTGAATATCAACTGGGGTTTCATTTTCTTAGCAAACTATGTCATTTGTGGAAAGCTTGCTACTGGGAGTCATGATTGCAAATATTTAAATAGAAGAGTGATTACAAATTTTAATATAAACAAGAGTTACTCTTCCTGTATAAGCTTCAAAATCATAGAATCAGGTTCACAGAATATTTGAAAATTGAAAGAGGGACCTCAGTGATCATTTGATTCAGCTTATACTTCAGAGTAATCTCCTCTTGGACATAATCAAAAAGTCTTCATTCAACCTTTGCTAAAAACTGCAAAGGAGGGGAAACTTCATCCCTTCTCAAGATACAACCCGTTACATATTTTAAAAACTCTGATTGTTAGCAAGTAAGATGTTCCTAAAATATAAAATCTTAAGTTTGCCATTGATTACTTCTACTCGTTGCTCCTGGAGTCAGACAGCATTATAATGCCTTTTTCACCTAAGAAGACTCTCCACTTCTTTAAAAATTCCTCTCTCCTCTTTCCTTCAGTCCTCTACCAACTTGTGCTTAATGTCAAGCAGCATTTACAAAGTGCTGTGTTCCAACTACTGAGCATAAAACTACAAAGAATGAAATGGCTCCTACTTGTGAGGAGCTAAATCCTCACAGGGACTACAAATATATGAGTGTGAATAGGTGAATAAGTGTGTGTACAGAATATAAAGAAAGTAAATGCAAAGTAGTTTAAAAGGAAGGGCACCAGATGTTAGGAATTTTTTTTAAAAAGAGCTTCATATTGAATAGAGGTCCTTAATCCCCAAGGATATTTCAGGGGCTCTGAATGGGAAGATTTAGATCTTCATTTCAATATAATTTGTTTCCTGATTATTGGAAGAGTTATTTTTTTGTGTCTTCAGAAATGAATTCTTTAGCATCTTCCATCTCTCTTGGGTCAACTCCTTCACCTGTAGGATTTTTATGGGATTCTTATATCTCCCTATCTTGTGTCCTCTGAAATCTGCTTTCCCCATTTCTGGGGAACAAGTCAGACTATGTCTAGATTTCCTTTCTTATCCCTTGTAAATTCTTGGATGTTCTTTCTCCCTTGGTTCTCATTATTTTCACTCCAGCAACCAGTATGTCTCTGCCAGTGAAGAGAGCCAAAATAACATTTCCCTTTCTTGATTCCTTCACTTTTTGAAAAATAAAATTGTTCTGATTTTGGCAAAGAGTGCTCCTGTATACAGCTATGTAATTGAAGTTACGAGGTCTCTATTTTGTTTCTCTTGACAGGTTGTGATGTTTCTCAAACTCCTCATCTGTTTCCTCTTTCAAAGTCATTTGTTTTTCCTTCCACTGACCTTCATGTAAATGCTCTTTTTCATGCTTCCTTTTTCTAATTCTGTGATTTATTCATGTGTCTATCTTCTTACCTACCTTCTTTTATTTTTTCTTTCTATCCTGTTTGTTTTGAATAAAGTAAACTCATCTTTTTAAGGCCACAATGCAGTCGTGTTTAATACCATTAGGCCTCAAAGAGATCAAATTTACCTGATTTCTTATGTTTCTTGCCTTAATTGCATTCGAAACTACAGATTTTACAACTAGTTGCCTTTATCCTTGGATTTTGCCCTTTATGAACTTCTGGGTATTTCAATAGCCATTCTTTGTTATGGTTTGTATGTCCTCTATTTGAAGTTACATATTTAAGTAGTATTCTCCCTCCTCTAATCTTCTCCCTTTGAAGCAGTCCATTTTTCATGTTTTCATAGGACTTAGCAAATAACATTTTAATGGCCTTTGTGAGGCCAATAATCTGTCATCCCTATATTTTAAGCCTTAGTCTGAAAACTCAAATGCCAATGTTAAACAATACTTCCCAAATTAATATTTCTCTTTGGTATACTTTTAGTTCAGTGAGGAACATAGAACCTTTGTCCAAATTGTCTTTAGTTTCTTGCTCAAGAGTTCGTAAAAGTTGACATTCCTTTTTGTAGATTTTTTTTTTTTTGGTCATGTCATTTGTTGCCATGTGAATCACTGGTAATCAGTAGTTATTGTTTTTTTCAATGAGTCTTGAGAGGTTTTCCATTGTCCTGGATACACTTCCTGGGAAGGACCAGAACTCTTTTGTTGTTATCAGAGATAAATAGTACCTGTGACACTACCATCAGCAGAGAATGACGAGCTGCAAATATTCATCTCTTTTGCATTTGACACCCTAATTAGATCATCTCTTTTTGCTGTGGTTCTACTATATCTTTCTTTGGGTAATAAATAGTTTATTCCTCTTCATACAACCAACTTCCTTCCTTGTTCTCTTTAGAAAGAGCTTCTAATATATTTTTAAGCTCTAATTATATAGCTCCCATTTTCCTTTCTTTCTCCCTCTAACATTCTATTCCAACATACATAGATTATGTCTCCCATTTGATCCATGTCACTTCAAATTCCTTTTCTTCCATTCCATTGCCCTTTAGAAGAACTCATTCTCCTTTATATCTTTGAAGATGAAGAAGCATTCAAATTGTTGGTTTGGATTGATGTTCAACTTTTAAGTAGCAAGCACTATTTAACAATTAAATCCCACCATCTCTAAAGCAAATTATATTTTTAAGAGCAACCAAATAATTACCATTTTTCTTTTTTTAAAATAGTATTTTATTTTTTAAAATACATGCAGATAGTTTTCAGCATTCATCTTTTCAAATCTTGTGTTCAAAATTTTTTCTCCCTTTCTTACTTCTTCCTCCTCAAGATAGGAAGCAGTATGATATAGGTTAAACATGTCTAATTCATCTAAACATATTTCCATACTCCGCTTGCTGCACAAGAAAAGTCAGATTAAAAGGTAAAAAATGAAAATAAGAACAAGCAACCAACAACAAAAAGGTGAAAATACTATGCTTTGATTCATATTCAGACTTTATTCTACTCTCTCTGGATGTGGATGGCATTTTCTATTTTTTGTCTATTTGAATGGCCACGAATCATTGTTGAAAAGAACCAGTTCTATCTCAGTTGATCATCACATAATCTTGTTGTTACTCTGTACGATGTTCTTTCTCTTGGTTCTGCTCACTTCATTTAGCATCAGTTCATGTAAATCTTTGTAGGCTTTTCTAAATGAAATCAGCTGCTCATCATTTCCTATAGAAAAATAATATTCTAGTACATTCATATACCATAATTCATCCATTCCCCAATTGATGGGAATCTAACAAAATTTCCAATTCCTTGTCCCTATAAAAAGGGCTGCTATTAACATTTTGGACATGTATTCCCCCTTCCCCCCCTCTTTATGATTTCCTTAGGTTATAAGCCCATTTGCTGGATCAGAGGGTATTCACAGTTCGACAGCTCTTTGGGCATAGTTCCACATTGCTCTCAAGAATAGATGGGATCAGTACTGGATAGAGCACCAGTCCTGAAGTCAGGCGGACCTGAGTTCAAATTTGGCCTCAGACACTCAACACTTCCTGGCCTTATGACACTGGGCAAGTCACTTAACCCTAACTGCCTCAGCCCCTCCTCCCTCCTACCCCCCCGCCAAAAAAAAATAGTTGCATCTGTTCACAACTCCACCAACAATGTATTAATGTCCCAGTTTCCCCACAGCCCCTTCAACATTTGTCATTATCTTTTACTGACATCTTAGTCAATCTGAAAGGTATGAAGTGGTCCCTTAGAGTTAATTTCAATATGCATTTCTATAATCAATTGTGATTTAGAACATTGAAAGTAATTATTTATATGCAAGAATTATATAGTCATGAATGATCTCTTTAGAGCATTTTTTCTTTAAATTATATTCTCAATACTAATTATAATAGATTGGTTTTTTTTAAGTGTTGGGTTTTGGACATAAATGCCCACCTTTCAAAGTTTTATAATCAATCAGTGTAAAGTTTACCCTTGAAACATGGAACTAGTTTCTCAGGCTGCCATTTTGAGGAATGGCATTCCATATAGGAATTGATTCATTGCTATTCCTAGTTTGAGTATGAATCTCTACTATCTTTTTTTTCTTTCAAACAGAAGTGTTTTCATCATAATTGAGTTGTGTAATAAAGTAATGCTGGCTTATAAAAGAAAATTAGAGTTCTTTTAAATGTATTTATTAGATAGTAGAACCACCAATTTAGGTGCACCAATAGTTTTAACATTTTCTACTAAACATCTAAACTACATGAACAAAAATTTGCTATTCACTGACTCTTAAGATTGATTTTCCTCTAGTTCTTTCCATTTTAATAGCCATTTACAGATCAATAAGATTGGCAATGTATGTTGGAATTTGTTCTCACTTCTACCATATGAATAAATATAAACTTTTAAAGCATTGCAATTTTCCTCTCAGAGCAAGCATTTTTGTTTTCTTGTGACAGATGGTTAACATACATAAAAAGAGCCAAATTAGACCTGTTGGCTCTTCCTTGGTTTGACAAGGCAAATAAGTTCTTGGGCACAGAAACATTTCTCAATTGCTTATTACCAGCAATTCAGATCAATTAAATGAAGTTACAAACAAGTTCTTGCTGCTTGCTCACTTGTGTCCCTCTAAATGTCAAGAAATCTTAAGA
Source organism: Antechinus flavipes (assembly GCF_016432865.1). NCBI lineage: Eukaryota > Metazoa > Chordata > Mammalia > Dasyuromorphia > Dasyuridae > Antechinus > Antechinus flavipes. Next base: position 575,235,494 of record NC_067398.1, on the reverse strand, counting down.
GTATTGATCTCGTCTGTGGAATTTTTGAAATTTTAAAAAGCTCTGCATTTGTCCTTTAAAAGAAATCTTAAAATCTCTCCCTCATGCAAGTTGCTTCTGTCACATTTACATCTTCATCATTTTGCAGTTCTTTCTGCGATGACTAATTTTAACAGTAATGCTTTCCCCCCAAAAAACACAGCCAACAAATAAGTCAACAAAAACTGCATATTTGCAAACATTTCAACTTGAAATAATCAAAACAAACAGAGCAGTAGCTAAATACTTCTTTTTCCATTATACATGTGCTAGTATTGTGCAAATTAGCAAGAAATATTTACCAGGTTACTTTTTTCTCAACAGGCAACTCGTTTTTAAAAATTTCTTTAAGTATTGAAGATTTTTTTTTTTACTTCCTTAATGGGAATCCCATAAAAGATCATTTATCTTATTAAAAACAAAATAGCAAAGATAATTGTTTCATGTAATCTTTTTTTTTCACATAAATTCTCATGATTATAGTTGACCAAAAATAGTCATGGTTCATTAGCAACTTCATGTCATTCTTAAAAGAAACCACAACAATACTATAAATTGGATCCCTTTTACTTTGATTTCAACAAAATGGAAAGTAAGTTGTATTCCAGCTTTTAGATCTAGAGATTGACAGCCTTTGTACTTGGACATTTACCTTAAATCTAAAAGTTGTCTCTTTAGAGCAGTCATGGAGATTATAACCACTGCCAGTGTGTAACGAAAAGAACTCTGGTTTTAAAGTTAGAGAATTTTGAATTACAAATCATGACTCTACTACTTGTTATCTATATAATATTAGACAAATCATTGCCCTTTTTGGATCAGGCAACTCCCCATCCATTGATATTGCATCAGCCTTCCTACTTATACCTCATGAGTACTTTTTTTCTTTCTGATTGGAGAATTGGAGAGCTGAACAAAGAACTCTTCTCAAAATCTCCAGGTTCCTTTTTTATTGGACTCTCTAGATTAGTGCTTTCCCTCTCCCCGCCCTGCTGTTGAGGCACAGATATCCCTAGCACTTAGTACAATGCCTGACACATAGAGGACCATTCAAAAATATTCATTGAATGGCTGACCCGAATTAACTCACATGGAATTAATGTTTAGTCTGTGAGATGTTTAAGATCCCTGATAGTTTTAATTTTATGACCAAAATTATAGTTTCTTTTTTAGAAAAAAAGGCTACTTAGAGGCAAATCCAAAAGTAAGATTTAAATTTAAAGTATTTTAAGCTTATAGGTTTTATGCATAATCAAGTGTGTTCTGTAGATTACAAAGTAGATTGTGCTATTGTTCCATACTTGGAGCTGTTGAGGGAGCGATAATTTTCCAGATATTGCTAGAGAGTCTTACAGTGTATCCTTTCAGTAAGATAATTTTTTGATGAAAACCTTAATTAGGTTCCATGGTGATTAATATTGTTATTCAATTTCAAAGCATTTACTTCTTTCTTGAGCAGTGATAATTTTCATCTTATAATAAATCATGGTGTAAACAGAATTTTTATACTTCCTAAGGAAGATTTTTTTATTTCTTGGCTCATATCTAATAAAGACATTCTCAGTAATGATTATTGAGCTTTGGATAAGTTCAATGTAGTTTTTTCATATTAACTTAGATATTATATCATTTCCTCTATCTCAAGTAGAAACATGTTCTTAAAGAAGTAGAAACATGTTTGTATGCCAAAGCTTGATGTATTGGTAAAGATTCACTTAGAAATGGAAATGGAACCTACCTGTTAGGAGTATTTTAATCTATTAGAATTGGTATCTTGGGATTAGATAAGAAAACATGTGCCAAAGTAAGAATGATTTTTGGTTTTTTTCCATGACTTTTGAAATTCAAATTCTCAAAACCTTTTTGTGTCACAAATATTTTACTTGATGTCATGATTTTATATTTGCCATTCTTATCTCAAGTTGATAGAACTTTACAATTTCCTTGTTGGTAGGCTAATTTTGCATGCCTTGATCTTCAGTTTAGTCTTGATATTGCTGTATAAGAAAAGAATATCGTTTTTGTAGTTAGGAAATCTGAATTTTATACTCCTGGCTTTTTCACTAAAAAGCAATATAAGCTAAATACCAAGAAACCACATCTATCAGCAAAGAGTAAGAGAAATTTAAATTCAGGTGTAATAACTGACAAAAATGAGTAAAATATATAACCTTTTGGGGCCTCAGTTTACTTATCTTTAAAGTGAGAAGCTTGAAGCGAATAACCTTTCAATCTTCCATCTTTTCCATCGTCCAATTTTCCATCTCCAATATTCTATCGATTCTGAGAATGGCCTTTAATGTGTTTCTGTTTTCAGACAGGGCTAATGGATTGACCCATTCACTGATAAGCATACCTATTTGCAAATGAACTAGCTTATGTACATATGCTGTAACATATATATCTGCATCCATATGGAGGATGTGATGAGTGCTTTGGGAGTAAATAGATCCTCTTGTCTTCTTTTGTAGGGTTGCATGGCACACGTCAAGAAGAAATGATTGATCACAGACTAACAGACAGAGAATGGGCAGAAGAATGGAAACACCTTGACCATGTAAAGATATTAACAAATGTTTATGTCAAAAATTACCCGTTTAAAGTTAAATCTAATTTTAAAAATGCTAGTTTTTGCACTATATTCCTTCTATTGCTAATAACACAATTGTGACAACATATTCTAAGGAGTGTTCAAGACTGTATATATTTGGATTCTGGAAAGGAATACAACTTTGCACACGAGCTTAAATCTTTAAGGACAGTTAAATTGGGGATTCTTCCCTTTTTGTATGTCAATTTGGTGAAGTCTCTGAGCCCCTTCTCAGAATAATAAATACATAAAATAAAATTCATAGGATTACATAGAAAACAGTAAGCAAAATATTTTAATTTAAACTAGTTCTAGGTCAAGAAGAACTAAATTAAATGAAATGTTACTCTTTATATTTAATTTTCTTTAGCATTTTACAGGGTTATCCAACTGGGGAAAACCTCAAGTGAGTTTTTCTTCATTGTCTCACTTGTCTACTTGCCGTTGGCATCAACGTGGCATGATTTTTAAATTGACCCTGAATTACAAGCCAGAACACCAAATAAATAAATGTCTAAATGGTTTAAGTCCTTCATGGTCATGTCACATGATTTACCTTCTCATTCATGTAGTTTCCTGTGTTTTCTCCCCAATAGCTCTTAAATTGTATTATGGACATGGTAGAAAAAACAAGGCGATCTCTCACTGTGCTTCGGCGATGTCAGGAAGCCGACAGGGAGGAGCTCAATTACTGGATCCGTCGATACAGTGATGCAGAAGACTTAAAAAAAGGTGGTGGTGGCAGTAGCAGCAGCAGCAGCCACTCCAGACAGCAGAGCCCTGTCAATCCAGATCCAGTCCCACTAGGTATGGCCACTTCCAAAGATGTCCTTTTAACTTTTTCATGAGAAATAATAATAATGCAACTTTTAAAAGTATTTGCAAATTTTTATATTGTCACAAAAGTTTCCTTTTGCATGTGAAAACATGGTCCTCAGAGCTGCCCAATAGTACACAGTACAACTTTGAACACATCCCCTTCCCCCCAAAAAATTGAGTTTTCTGGTTTCTAATTCTGAGTCTTTTCTTCAAGATAATTGTAGCTTGCTGCAAGATTTTTTTATTTAAAATACCTTAAAACTAAAAACACACTACCCAAAAGTTTATTAACCCAAAGGCTTAATGTTCTTTGACAAATTAATAAAGAAATAAAACAGCTACAATATTCTTTTTTTGGCCAAAGAATAAAATGTTTTAACTGTATTTTGCTAGCTATAAAATTTACAGCTTATGTAAAAAGTGAAATTCTAAAATGATCATAGTTGGATAAAGCTGTAGGAAACAAAATATATTCTTAAATCTGTGTACCTGCTAATGATTTTTACAAGGATACACAATTTTATCTTCTTAATAATGAAGTAATTTTTTTGTTGTTATTTTGTTGTTTGGGGATCTCTTTTGGTTGTATCAGTGTGGGTAAATCCTTTTCACAAACATAAATTAGAATGTCTTTTGTATCTTCATCTGCTTTGGCATTCAGATTTACCCATGATATATAGCTATCATATATAACCCAAGTCTTTCTGATTCCATCTTCTCCATGTAGGAAGTTGACTCTTTTGTCTCATTGTCTTAGTTTTTCTTTCAGTTAGTCCTCTATAGTGTAAGTTAGTTAAGGTTAAAGGTTCAGTCAATGAACTGAATTATGCAAGGATCAAATCCTCACTTTGATCTCTTTGTCACTTTACTGCAATCAAGTACCTTATATGGTATAAATAGAACTAATAATGGGAAAGGTTGATTATTTAATGAAATGTGTTCTTTGTTACAGATCAGATTTTTACCATTTTGGCAACATTATTTTGTAAAAGTTATGGTTTATTTTATGCATCAGTCCCTCAAATAGGAAAACTGCTCAAAGCATATGAATTGAATGTAATTAATGAATTTAATAAAAAGTAGATTTGAGTCTCTGTAATTTTGAACTTTGTTTCAAAGGCAAATGTGTGATATTCCTATTGAAGAGAAATGGGTTAAACTTGACATGCATCAACATGAAAGTAATTAAGACAGTTTTGTGTGGAATGAAACGAAGGCTTGAATTAATATTTTCCTTGTTCCTCTTTGGTGAGAGGAAATTGAATGATACAAGCACAGTCCAAAGTTTTGATCCTTTATTAAATTTAGATAACATAATGAGATATTTGTAATTATCAAATATTATGTTATTATTGGGATAGATAGTTTCTTCTATCCAAAATCATTTAGTAACTTTCAGATTTCACTTTCAAAAATGTATTGGGCTAAAAGAAAAATATTAGGGAAAAATAGATAAAAGTTTCTATGCATTCTTTTCTCTTGACTTTATGTAAATAATCCATGATATAATCAGAATTTTGGTATCTGGAATATGCCAAGTTTTCTAAGTTATAGACTTTAGTACAGTAGAGATGCAGGGAATTTAACTTTATCCAGCTTCAGTTACTTTAATTTCATTTGTGCATTCACTTTAATGTGCTTGACTCTAAAAATTGGCTCTTTAATGTATAGGTTAGCAATAGTACTTTTTTATGATGCCATGCACATTTTAGTAATTATTTAATAGAAGAAAATTTTGAGTTGATTGGTTTTTAATTTTGATTACAGTGAAATTCTTAGGCTAGCAAGGCAAAATGAATGTAGCTTAATTGATATTTTGGTATTTAAATATGAGAATGAGGTAAAGTATTCCATTGTAATTAAGACTCCAAAGAAATGGACTGAAAAGCTTAAAACAATTATGTATCACTTGGAAATAATCCTTTTTAAGGTGATTGTGTTAAAAATTCAGAACCCAATTTTGCCACTTTTGGAAGTCCTTTGGGTAAGCAGATAATTTTGTACTCCCAGAGTTGATATCTAATTCATAGCCCTAATGATTGACTTTTGAGGTAGGTCAATGGTAGATTAAATCATATTGGTGTTTGCAATAAAATAATCAGATCTTATTGGTTTATAAATAATCCTATCCTCTTCCTTCCCCCCTCCTCAAATTGTTCTGTTTTCAGAAGTATGTGCAATATTTATAAAGATTGGGTATATGATGCTTTTTGCCAATTTTCCCAATGCCTAGACTGCTGATTATAAGTTGTAGAACTTAGGAAACTGTTTAAACCATCAGATTACTATTGAAATGAAATTCAAAAATTGCTCTCTACTATTTCTATCATAATATGGAAATATCAGAGATATCATTGTATCAACATTTTTTAAAAAGATAATAGCATTTGACTTAGCATGACCAGCGCATAAGACTTTAATCTCATCCCTATTATAGTATAGTCCTTGTTTTTATCCACTTTGGGAATGGTAACAGTAACATGACTAATTTATTATTTTAATCTTTAAAAATTATTTTGCCCCAGAGTGATTCAAGAATTATAGCTGAGAAATGGCTGAGGATTCATCATTCAAATAGCCTTTTTGCTACCACTATAAATAATAGTAAATTTCATTTTTAATGACATCTCTAGAGTCATTTGTAGATTATCTTAGAAAATTTTCAAATGTTTACTTTTTGATGTTTATTTATGGAATTTCTGACATACATGCAAATAAGTTCCAAAACAAAAAACATACTTTATAAAATAGAAATGCAAGATGATGCTTATTTAAGAAAAATAACATCCTTATGAATTTATGATGGATTTCAAGTATTTATCTGCCAGGTCATTTATTTGTCTTAGAGAATATATTTATGAGACCATTACTTACAGGTTTTTAGCTTTGATCAAATGATGGATTTGGTTTTTGAGCAGAAGAAATTCTTCTTCCAGAACAGTATCCAAATATAAATGGACAATACTAATCAGCCTCAATGAAATGACATATTTGACTTTAAGGCAACACGTATTGTAATTAGCATGTTTCTAAAGGTCTGGAAAAGTTCTTTGAACATTTTGAGGCAAACAATATACTATTGCTTTACTTCTATTCTATATTCCTAAAACTCTCCAACTTGCATTCAACCTTTCTTTTTGCTTCTTTAGATGTTTTTTTTCTTTTCAATGGCCTGAGCCATTCTTTTACTCTTAACTGAATGTTTTACTACTTTTGACTCTTCTGGGATCTTTGTGAGAGTTTCATACCCTTTTTCAATCATTCTTTTTTTCTCTGAACTCTTATATTGTCACAGAACAAATATTGGGCTAGTCTGAAGAAGAATAGAATTATGTCTACAGTCATTTTAAAAATGAGGTTGCAGAAGTTGAAGCTTGAAAATACATCACACCTATAGATCCAGAAATATATGAGGATGGAAGTAAAAGATATTATTTGATTTTCAGAATAGCTTGCTTTTGATTTGAATAAGACTGAATCTTTGTTAGAAAGTGTGAAATACAAAAATTTCCTCTCAACTCCCAAAATAACCCACTTTGAAAGTTCAGGAACTTAATAAAAAATCATTAGGAAATCACAAAAACTATTTCAATCCTTTGTTTTGATGGATTGTCCTTAGAAAATATTGACTTTCAAATATAACAACTTGAAAAATGTCCTTATCCAAAGAATTAACCTTGCTTAGGAGTTGATCATTCTTCCTCATTTTACTTTCTCAAGAAAGGAACAATCAATTGCAGTGCTATTTGCCATTTGTAGAGATGCTATTTTGGCTCTCATTGGTGTAAGGATAATGTTCATTGCTTAAGGAATGATTGCTGTACATTAGGTCATAAGCATATGTTCCACTGGTAACCAGGATGAAGAAACTGGTTATCATTTTGCACTTTTATCTGGAAAATATTTTTAAAGAAAGAATAATTCATAGGTAGGCATTATCCTTTTTTAATAAGTGGAAAACTTGAAACAAGAAATGCTCATCTAACAAGTATAAAAAGAGATTGACTTTTGTCAGTCTTTATTTAGAGAAGTGATTCTCAAACTTTACGATCTCATTGTCTTTTTAATGAAGATTGTTTTCTCAAATAACTTTTTATTTATGGGAAGATGTTTATTTACCATAATAACAATTAAAAATCTTAGTTTTATTATGAAAGTAGTTTTGACCTCTTCGGTCCAGGCAAGGGCCTTGGGAATTTTCAGGTAGCCCCCACACTACATTTTGAGAATTATTGATGTAGAGGTAGAGTCCCATATTGTCCCCATAACACACTTTGAAAATTATTGATATAGAGGTAGACAATTTTTCTCTCTAATTTTAGTAAATATTTATAACTTTGCTTTCTTAGTTTTGAGTGTTAGGTAGAAAAAATCAAATTTTATCCTACATGTTTGCATTTAATTATTTATCCATTTTCATCACATCTTCCAAAAGAATTTGCAAGACCATTTACAGAGCTAAAAAGGATCATACTTGGGCTTGCATGTTGGACTGGGGAGGAATTACAATATATATTTCCCCCAATATACTTCAAATTTCTTCACTTTTGAAGACTCTATCTTTGCTAGGCTTATTAACAAGTAACTACTCAGTTGGGCTGGTTTTTTTCTTAAAAATGAGTGTTCAGTTTTCTGATTAGTTTTGTAAATGTCATTCTTAATAGCAATTAAAGATGAAATCACAAAACCATTCCTGTCTTTTGATGGCTTATGTAATAGACCTCATCATGATCACAGCCTCATTCTGTCCACTGCAGGATGAAGGCCCTGCCTAGGTGCTGCAAGCTTTGACCATTGCTGTCCTGGGCCATATGAGACCACATTGGTCCTTCAAAGGCTATCAGCTCATCCCTTCATGTTTATTGATGGCGGCCCTTGCTGTATCTATAATCCAATGGTCTCCATTCTGTCGTAAGTGTAGTCCATCTTCCATCTCTTTCATGCTTCATAGATTGCCCTTTCATCTTTTTTTCATGGTCCCTAAGGCATTTTTCCCCACATGAATTGGTCTCCTTTGTCCACAATTTGTGTGTGTGTATGTGTGTGTGTGTGTGTGTGTGTGTGTGAGTATGTGTATATATGTATATGTTTTCTTCAGGAAATTTCAAACATTTAATTCATTTCAGCAAATAATTATTAATAGCTTCAAAGTAAAGAGCAATGTGCTAGGTTCTTGGGGGGTAGAATACAAGCTTAAATAAAAACTTATCCATCTTCTCATGAAATTCACAGTTTAGCAGATATTTTTTCCCTCTGAAAATATTGGCACAGTAGAATGCTAAAATCATAGAAAATTCTCCTATTATTATGTTTTAATATTTTAGCCGTCAATATTACTCTTTTTCTTAATTGTTTGCTTTGAAAATATTTGTGTTCTTTGTTACTACATCTTTTATTTTAGGATTATCTCATTTTGAATGCCTCAGAACTGTACCCTCTCATGTACCAAAGAGAAACCAATAAACAAGAATAACTTGATTTAGTTTTCTCATTAGATATTATATACAACACATTTCCATAAAGTTTATGTGACTAATGTTTTGATTGCCCTTTAAACAGTTTAGTTTTTTACATTTATAGAAAGTTTCAACTTTTAATATTACCTTTTACAATGTAATACATAATGATAAGATAAACACAAGAATCCAAGGCTTTCAGTTTGATAGAGAAAAATCACCTAGCCATATAGTCTATGATTTAGCTAATAGTGTGATTAAACTCATGTAATAACATGGTGCTTTAAAAGACCCATTTTGTTGCGTGTATGTGTAAACTTCATAGTTAATTGTCCATTATTGGTCATAGTTGCCTGTACCATTGCTACTTCATCCTAATCATTTGTTTATCACTATTGGGGGGAGTGGGGAAAGAGTGTATTAAAATGATGTTGAAGAAATTTAGCAAAATGGTTAATTATAGTTGTTTCTTTTGTTCCTAAACTTTGGCAATGAAGTTTTTGGTTCAGAAGTCACAAAGCTCCACAATGCTTGTGGCAACTTTCAAATAAGATATAAATTGATGAATCATGTTAATAAAGATGCTGGCTACCAATTTACTAATAATTGATGAATGTTAGGCAGTTCCTCACTATGTGTGCAGATAATGTTTATTCAACACACACATGTAATGATAAAATCATCTTTTAGAAGATGCCAGCTTTTTTTTCCTATCACTTATTTTAGAATGATTTTTTTTTTGTTTTGTTTTAGAACAATCAATCAAAGTTTTCTAGGTAATTTAGAGGTAATAGATTTTTAAAAATGCTTTTTCAAAATCTGGCTGATATCATCACATTTGATGATGATGTCCCTTTATGAAATAGGTGAGAATTTAAAACAATAAATGGCTTGTGTGCATGATATCATGGGAGGTAAACATGTTTAACTTAAGAATTTATGTGATTGGAAAACTGTGTGTGTGTGTGTGTGTGTGTGTGTGTGTGTGTGTTTCAATCAGTTCAAAATCATCCTCTTATATGAAAACACTTGATTGTGCTACTTAATATGTAAAAGAAAAAAAAAAGCTGCTTTTTTAAAACCTCTTTTCTCTTAGACCCAGATGGGTGTATTATAATAATATTCTTCAGTATATGATAAAGCAGGATTCTAGATTCTATAGTATAAGTACTTCCATTCTCCTTCTCCCCTTCTTCCCCCCCAGTTATGGGTACCATCTGGTAGCTAATCAAAGATCTTTAAATCAGGTTTGGAGTAGATATAACCTTGTCTTTTTTCTTAAAGATATTTGCTACCACCATTTTCCATTAAAAAATATTTTGCAAAATTGTTCAGGAGAGTAGTGCTCATTTTTTTTTTTTTCATGGACTTGATAGTTCTTTCATATTTGTCAGAGAGAAGTGCATTGTTTGAACCTGGCAGAGTGTAATTGAGGAACTGGGGTGTATGTGTAGGAATTGAGCCATTGTAGCCAGTGAAGTAAAGTATTATCTTTATTTATAGCATGCTCCTCAAAGTGTTCTGATTTAGATATGTCATTCTATAATTAAGTATATTTAAGTATTCATACTACATGCATGGTGTTTGAGAATACAATCTGTTGTCTTGGGGAAATCAGAATTTTACTACTGAGACAGTACATTTAATAGAACTCTGGACATGTGTTCAAGCCCCCATTTTGTCATTATTCAGGGAATGGAAAATTATGAAGGTAATTATATTGTATTGTAATTTTATTCTGTTTGGACAAATATTTCATAAATCCAGCTTGGTGGTGTAGCGTAAGGAAATAAAAGGGTTCAAATACTACTTCATACATTTGGCAGTTGTGTGGCCATGAGCAAGTATTTAATCTTTTGAAACTTCATTTTCTTTATCTACAAGATGAGGATTAAAAAAAAAGAAAAAGAATTCATAGAATTGTAGTAATGATTAAATGAAATCATATTTATAAGCCATTTTTCAAAGTGCTATGTAAATAAGAACTGTCACATAGAAAGCACTTAATAAATGCTCTTTCATTCCTTAGTATGACCATCATTTTCATCCTCATTATCACCATTATCATCATCATATATGTATTCCTATGCAGGGTATGCCTTCCAGTGATAGCATTTGCAACCCTTCCATATTTTTGTAGACTATGAAAAAAAATGTGAAAAGAATTTTCTGGTAAGGAGAGCCTTATTAGCTAAGTTGATTCTCAGATGCTGGATAAAACAGTTTTTCATCATGTTTGCCCTTCTTTGGTCCAATCTTTAAGAGCTCATGGTCCACCACTCCTATACCATGGGATATACTTCTGCTTCATAGGAACTTAGACAACGCAAGTTGCTTTTTTTATACATAATACATGTTTACTTTTTGTTGGAAATATTTTTTCATACTCTTCCAATTTTTCAAATGTTCTATTTTGCCTGAATGTTTTAGTACTATTTTTTGCCATGATACATTTATCCTTAAATTCTTCCTTAAGTGCTTTCTATACTCTTAAATAGTAGTCCTTTCTGTATGTTAGTGAATTGTGCTTAACTAGTTGTGATTTTTTTATTTCTTCTGTGATCTTTTAATAAAAATTGAAATGTAGTAGACCTTGTAGTTATTGCCTTCACTTTGATATATATTCAAAAGTATAAGTATTGTTCTTTTAAGAACAATAAGTTCTTGTTCTTGTTAAGAACCTACCAAACAGGATGTTTCAGTCTGTACTATCACTGTCATCCATGTATTTTAAAAATACAATGAAATATATTTGACAATAAAATGAGGCTAAACAAGATTATTTCAGTGCCTTAGTCATTGTCACAAAAAAGAGTTAAAGTATCTCAAAGTTAAAGGGCACCAAATAGATCATTTGGTATCACACTGCGAGTTATAGAAGATAGAAGCAATATGGCATATTTGAGAGAGCTACTAGCTCTGGAATCAAAAAAATCTTGCTTGGCATCTTCCCTCTGGCACTTTCTGACCAAAATGGACAAGTCACTTACTCTCACTTGCCCTTAATTTCTCCATCTTTAAAATCAGGGAATTGAAATCATGGCCATTGAGATCCATTCCACCTGTAAATCTATAAACCTTTGTGGGATATTAGGCTATGTCTTGACTATAAACGCGCCTTGGGAGATTATATTTTAAAATATTGTTTACAGAGTAATAGACTTAGATTAAGGGAACCTAAGAAATTACTTAAATGGAGCTGATAACCTGCATGACAGTGTATCTAACAACGTCCATCTAGCTCTTCTTTGAAGCATCACTCTACTCTGTATCAAAGTACTTCTTTAGGCAATTTTTTTTTGTATTTTTGGAAACTTCTAATTATTAGAAAGATTAGTTTTTCCCTTCATGTCAAATCTAATCTTTCTTATTTGCAATTGATTTCCTGATATTGTCTGGAAGGCAAACATTCTGGGTGAACCCCTTTTTTTAAATGTCATTTGCTTTTCCCATGAAATGATAGTACAGAAAATTTCCAGTTGTTTGAATTTACTTGGCTTCCAGATAAATGAGAATTTTACTTTTCTTAACAAAAATTTCAAATTTCAAGCTTTGGCCAACGTAAAATTTTTATTTAATATATCAGATGTGGTAGATGTTGGAGCAGAGCATGCCATTAGGTTTATTTTAACACGTGGGGTTACAAAAATGTACAATCCTTGTGTTTATTATGTATTATGTTTCCTATCCATGTAAATGATTTTAGCTATTAAAATCCATGCTTGAATTTTGTCATATGCTGACTAGTTTTTCAGTAATTTTTTTCATCATAATCCAAGCTCAAATTTTAATTTAATATTAAACTCCCTCTCCTTTAAATTCATTTGAAATAACAGTGGTCAGTTTTAATATATGATAAGATTCACTTAAGGATAAGTAATAGTTGGACATGAATTCCCAGTGGATCCCCTGCGTTTTTTTTTTTCTCTCAAAATTTATTCATTCAAAAAGTTGTAGCAAATTGGCATCTCTTGTTTTCTAGCAAACATTTTCTTCCTCTTGTCCTCCCCCCCCCCCAAAAAAAAAAACACTATGAAATGCAGTTTATTTTCTTTAATCAAACAAATGAAAAACAAGGATTTTTCTTCCATATTAAAAATGTCTTCTCTTCCCTCCTGAAAAAACTTCTACCAAACTATATATTGTACTCTAAATATAAATATTAAGTAAAACTCGATAAATTTGAAACCCATAGATGTTAAGACTCATGTCAATATTTTCATGTAGGAACTGATGGTTTGAGTGTTTAAAAAAATTCTGAAAGTAAAATTTTCTTTAAACAATTTTTGTTGGGAATAAGGGAGCTAAGAAAATGAGTAGTTTTCTAAATCATGTATAGTGACTTAACAATGGTTGTAATGTTTTTCCCTCCCTCTCTTCTTCTTTTCTCTTCCCCCCCTCTCCTCCTAGAATCACATCGGGAATTCCTTCACAGGCCTGCTTCTGGATATGTGCCAGAGGAGATCTGGAAGAAAGCTGGTAAGAATTGTTTAAAAACATGAGCTTAGTGTTCTGACAGCTGTGTGCAGTTGTTAATGCACTGATGTGAAGAATGACAAGAAAGGACTCACTGCTAACAACAACAACAACTTAAAAAAAAAAAAAAAACTTATTTAATATTCTTAAACCAGGCCTGATTAGAACATGAAATAGTCTTTATTATAGCAACATCTGCTAGTGCCACAATAATTGAGGGGCTGTCAATATTTCCATTAGAAACCCCTATTTTCAGGGGGCTATAATGGTTTCAGGCTGAAGTGTGGCATACAAGGTCTCAGCTTGTGTGCAATTTTTCTTTCAGAAAAAAAAAATCTGGCTTTTTAAAAATTAAATTGCATACTTCAGCCTTCTCCGCCTTCCTCACAGCCTTCACATACACTTAAAAAAAAAAAAAAAGGGGGGGAAAAATTCCCATCAATGTTCTTTGACCCGCTTTGATGATATCTTAAAATTTTTTTGGTTATATTGAATTAAAACAATTTTAATAATCGTGCCCTGATAGTCAATAGGGCTAAGGAAAAACTTAGTTTCTTTTTTAATTCTAACTGTCTTTATATTTTGTGATGAATCCAGAGATTTTCAAGCTGTGTTCACTGATTTGCTGATACAAGAAAAGACTCTCAGATCTGATAGAAACTTGGTGATATTGGTACAATAATAGCTAAATGAAACATTCTATAAGGGCAAGCAAGGTGATACATCTGCTGAAAGAATTGAGAGTTGACACAGTGAAAACTTCACTTTAACTCGAGCCTGCTGTGGCTTTGAACTGTTACAGTTTCAAATAAGTTTGCCTACCTGAGTTAGAGATCTGGGAAGTACTACACTTACAGGTATTAGACAGACTATGGTCTGGCAGCAATAATCATGGGGCAGAAGTCAAATGAGGCCCTTTCCCCCTTCTCCTATAAAAGATTTCTATTTTTGTTTTGATTTGTCTCAGCTGTGTTTGCGGTTCCATGCAACTGGCAGCTTCTCCTTTGGTCACTTGGATCCTGTCCATTTCATTTTCATGGTTATTTGAAGATTTATCTGTTTTTCTAAGTGGTTGTTTCTAAAATCAGGAATCCGATAGTATTCAAGACTTTAGTAGCATGGATTGATAAGTAGAAAGATTTCTTTCATCAGCAAGTCAAGGCAGTCTAGACAGCTGAAGTTTCAGGTTAATTTTTTTTTTTTTTTTTTTTTTTTTGATATACATCTGTCCATAAAATGTGTATGTATGTATGCATGTGGATTTAGCTATGTATAAGTCTGAGAATGAAAGACTTTTTTTCTAGAATGTAGCTTTTACCATTTCCTTTATAACATTCCATTATTCTCTTTCCTACTTTGTAGTTTCTAAATATACAATATGGGTATAGAACCTCTTTTTATAAAATTGAGAACAGAAGGTAAAAGAAAACCCATTAGTTCTATTGTCAGCAGACCTGGATTCAGTAGACCTCAGTATCATTGTGACTTTGGGCAAGTCATTATCTACCCTGGGAAGTTATTATCTTCAGAAATGGACTCTTCAAAGTCTAGAAATTAATCAGTTTTAGTGTACTGAGGTCTTAGCAAGAAATTTTATAGCATCCTGGCTTCCAAGTAATATTCCATCTGGATGCAGTGGAAAAGTTTAAGGAATATGTCAAGTTGTTTTTTTGCATCTTGGGAGTAGTGTAATTTATTTTCCATATCTTAATACCAATGGATTAATTTTCTATTGGGATAAAGGAGATTTTGTCTTTCTACATTTGCTTTTTATATTTTTAAAAATAAAATCCTTGGGTCAGTTAGATTGTGCAATGGATAGAGCACCAGCCTTGAAATCAGGAGGACTTGAGTTCAAATCTGGTCTCAGATACTTAACACTTCCTAGTTGTGTGACTATGACAGCAAGTCACTTAACCCCAAATGCCTCAGCAACAAAACAAACAAACAAAAATAAAATAAAATTCTTAATGCCTTAGAAAGAAAGAAAAAAACAAAACACCTGACAGTATTGTATAATTCCACTTCTTTTTGTTATATTTTCTAATCATGCCTTTGGCTACTATTAACGGAGAGCAGATTTTCTCAATGTATACCACCTTTGTTATAAAGTCCATTTGAGTAGCTATAGACCAAAAAAGTCTACCTTAAGTGGTAAGCAATTGGAAGTAGACACAAAACTGAAGATGACCTGTCCAGTTTTATCTTCCTCCTTTCTCCGCTTTCCTCTTTTCTATTTTCTCTTCCTTAAAACCTCTTCTGCATGTAATTTTGGATTGGGGTTAAGAGAGGTGATAGAAGAAGAAAAAAAAAAAATACCTTAGTTGAATTTGTGTTATCCCCGAGGAAGGAAGAACTATATGTCACTGCTATCAATTTTGGTGCTTTGTTTAAAATATGACTTTTGTTAATCATTCAGATTAATTTTTATTTTTTTAGAACATAACATAGTCTTTCAGAATGCATAAGAAAACCGAAGGGATTTTCATTTTTTAAACAGAATATAATTTTACTTTAAATTTTGGATTATCTATCATTTACTGGATTCATTTCTTGGCAGGTTTCTAAATATAACTTTGTGATAAAATGAAATCATAATGTATAGGGCATATTCCATGTTGGTATATATGATATAAAAATTGTGACCTTTGCCTTCCTCTGACACTCACACATTTTTATTAAAGTCTTTTTAATTTGTAGCAATGTAGGAATGTATATTTCTATTCAAATACATATTAAATTTTGGACTCTATATTGCTTGGAGAAAAACTTTGTAATGCTTCATTGAAAACCATAGATAAAAACCAGCCTCTAATTTGTTGCAGTAGAAGTATTATGCTTTCTTTAAGATTAGAGCAAAATATAAATGATGTCTTTATATTAATGCCTCAATAAAACATTGAATCAAAAAACTTTCATAAGTATAAAACAACTTTGCATAAAATTTGAATTCATAACCAGTATACCTCTCTCAATATAAAAATTGTAATTGTAAGAGATTTTATTATAAACAGAAAGCATACCATACAAATTTTTGGAAATTCAAATTTTTACCAAATGATGAGTGTTAGACCAATTTCTTTCTAAACTTTATAAACAACTCTCCAAAGCAAACCTCAGAATAAAATCTTTCTAAAATTTGAGCTATCTCACATTAAAACGGTTATAAAATTGCATCTGTATGTTTTCTTCTGTATATTTCTTTTTAAGTGATCAGAGGATGTTTGCAGTTGGTAATAAATATTCAAGCACCTTGCCAATGTCCTACCAATTCTCTTTGCTGATCTGTATATGCCTGTGGGACTAGAATAGGAATGCATAATTTAAATATAAATTGCCTGATTTGCATACACAATTAGTCAAGCTGCAGCTTTGATCGTAAGCAAAAATTATTGTCCTGTATTGCCACTTAGAATTTTAATTCACCTTGAATATTCAAAGTAAATTAAGCTTTTACTATATGGAGGAAGAGTAGGACTTCCCTCAACCCTTGTTCTCTCCCCACTTTGAGTTCCCCCTTATTTGTCCCTGCCATCCAATTTATTTATGCTTGGATAGTGAGTGGAGATAAGTGCCCTCAGCTTTTCGGTAATAGTGTTTTGGCAAAATTTTTGTTTTGAAAGCATATTTTTATAAATCCCATATAATTATTACATGCTTTAATTAGAAAAGGTGTCCTTTAATTGTTCATACCTTTGGGTTTGTAGAGTTTAGATAATTTAAAGAATGCTGCTCTAAGAAATCAGGTTACAAGTGTCATGGCAACTGATTGCTAGGTGATGGTTTTTGATGATTGCATAAGTTATGCACTGTAGGTATGTCAAACAAAGCTCAGAAAACTAGGCAACCAGAGGAGTACTTGTAACTCTTACATTTTTAATCTACAGTAAAACATTTTTATTAGGAATCTATGTTTTTAATTAAACAGAACATTTAATTAAGGTGCTTTTAAGTGGGTGAAACAATTAAGTGCAAACACTTGAATGAAACATGTCATAATTAGTTTTAATAGAGTGTTAATTGGTACTACGTTTGCCAAGTTAATAATTACTGCTTATTAAATTTTCAATTAATCATTGTCATTTTGCTTTGAATAAAGATGAAAATTAGATAAACTAATTCAGAGGGAGGATATTTTCCCTTGTTAATTAGAATAGTTAATTTTTTAAAAGGGAAATGACTTGTAGTTGTCAGTTGTATGATTGTACATTAGTAGATTCTTTGCACTCTTTTTGGATCTAAACTGAATACCAAGTTTGACAGCTTGTAGTTTCTTTCAGTCAGATATGAAAGATGTAAAACCAGAATATTTTCTCCTATGCTGTAATAAAGTATGTTGTTGTGTAGTAAATTATTTTTTTTTAAAAAAATGGATGTTTAATTGAAAATGGCAGTGATTATTTAAAATTTGAAAATGGGAAAGCATAATTCAGAAAGCAATAGTAAATGTCAGTATTTTCCTATCATAGAACATGTATATCCCTTCCCCCTTACTAACTATCAGGAAATGATTACAGAAGAAGTAAAGCTGTATTGTCTGTTTCATCATTGATTTTCTTTAAAAGGTCTGCATTAACCTAATTGCTATTATGAGTTATCTTTTCAGTATTATCTATTTAATTTTTCAATTAGAAGAAAAATTGCAGTGGGTTTTAAAGGAGATTGTACATACATATATTTAGATATAGATATATACATGGGTTGATGTTTTAGAGTATGCATATATGTGCCTATTACATGCATTTATATGTATTTCCTGTTTGTTTTGATAAGTGCACAAAATAGGATATTTAAGTATTTTACATAATTAAATTTTTTGTTTTTGCATTGCCTAAAATTCTTTCTTTACCCTCTTAGAGAGCCATCTCATAAAATAAAGAATATTTTTAAAGATGAGTGTGTGTGGGGAGGAAATTAGCAAAGCCAATTAATGCATTGAAGAGTTTGATATCTAAGAGATTACACACACACGCACTCACGCACACACACACGCACGCACACACACCCTAAGAGAAATATATAAAGAAAAAATAGACATGTGATTAAATCACATAAACAAATAATTCTCAAAAGAATTACAAACTATTAATAATAATATAAAAATTTCGATATAAAGAATATGAAATATATCACAAGTATGAAGTACAGAAGGCCTCCCTAGTAATCTTTAATAATTGGCATAGTCATTTTGTATTAGAAGCCTAGTCTTCCTGCTCTAGGTGACCAAAAGCTTGATACAACTCAGGGAGATTAAACATTGATATTAAATAAAAACTAAACTCTGTTTTTGTTTGCTATAGAGTGAAAAGAAAATGTGAGTTTGGAAAATAAGAGGATGTTGAAGGTGTCCAATAGGTAAAACATCATAGAGAAATTATGGTAGCTTTTCACGGAATTGCTTCAGAATACTAAAAAAAAATAATAATTTTTTAGCATTCTGTGGAGTTCGATACAACTAGAAATGTGTAAACTTCAGATGATTCACAGTATGTTTTTCATAATACTCCTTCATAGATAAACCATAATCCAATGATTTGCAGACTTTCCCTTTGGGGGTTTTGTTTCTTTATAGAGGAAGCAGTCAACGAAGTAAAACGTCAAGCTATGACTGAGTTGCAAAAGGCTGTGTCAGAGGCAGAGCGGAAGGCCCATGACATGATAACTTCAGAGAGAGCCAAGATGGAGCGGACGGTTGCAGAAGCAAAGAGGCAGGCCGCTGAGGATGCCCTGGCTGTAATCAACCAACAGGAAGATTCAAGTGAGGTAAGACTTCAGCTGGAACCTTGAAAATGGCCCTTTATCCAAGTCCTTGAAGAGAAGCTTTAATTTAAGATAATCTTTTGTAGCTTGAATTTGGGCATCTGTTGAAGTCAGAAATACAAATGTCTTGTTTTCCCTCTCTTAGTCTGACAGTGCATTTGAAATTTTGAAAGAGTTTGACAATGTAACTTGGATATGAACATCAAAGATCAAGTGCTAACTGCCATTAAATTTGTTCACAAATTAAGATATTTTGTTGGGTTTCATGGATGAACTGATATGATTAAATTTTGGTAAAAAACTAGATTAGAGCTCTGTGTTTATGTTTATCTTCATACCAAAAAGGAATCCAATAATAAAGATATTTGGTATAGTACAAACTTTCAAAAGATTAAGTGAGTAAAGTGCGGAAGATGAACATTTTCCTTGATTTGGATTTTTATGTCAGCTACAGGGATTATGTGTGAACTTATGGGTATGGTGAATAACATCTGGTAGGAAGAAGATAAAATGAAAGAATGATAAAGAATAAGGTTGGAATGAAATGGTAAACCTCCCTGTAAACTTGAAAAAGATAAGAAGCTTTGATATTTCTGTATGGGAGGGAAAGGAGGGCCAGCGACAGTGTATGCAACAGGAAGTTAATGGCGAAAGAATAATATAGTTATTGCTCATACTTAAGTGTTTGGGGTAAAATGAAATTTCATTTCTTTTTAAATGAAGACCTGGAAAAAATAGCCTTATGAAATATTAAAATTGATATACAAAAAAGAATTTTCATTAAGAAGGTCCCTTTAGTCTAACTCTAATAACATTTTTACTTCAATTAAATATTTCCAAGTGATCTAACACACATTTTTTATTTCCATATTCTTTGTAATAACCATTATGATGATCCTTTCATAGTGGGATATTGCCATCAGAAAATATTGCTCTCATAAACTGTTGTTCTTGTACAGTGATTTATATGTTTACATATAAAATGGAGCTAATTGCCTAGATGGCATTATCACAAGGACCTAGGTACTGTAAGTGTATAATACAGTGTATAAAACTGTGCCGTTGAAAAATATTTTGTAAAATAATCAAAGCAATCTAGTAAAATGCTAGAATCAAGAGTTGAAGCATCTGAAGCCCTACGAAGGAGCAGCTTCAGTTGAAAGATCACAACTAAGTAGTCACACCAAGCTGAACTAGCAAAAAGCTTGAGCTGATAAATCAATGGCCTGCTACAATACATATCTATAATTTGAGAGAGAGAGAGAGAGAGAGAGAGAGAGAGAGAGAGAGAGAGAGAAAGAGAGTAAGGATTTAATTTGTACCAGGCTTCTCTAGAGATGAAAGACCCTGTGGGATCACAAGATACCCAGAGTTTCTATTTAATGTGTAGCAGATGAATAACAAGGAGACAAAAGGAATTGATTTTCAACATCTGAAAGTTTCTCAGGAAAAGAGAGACGAGGGGAAGTTTATCTACCCTTTAACTACTGACTATTCCATTGCTGAATTAAACCAGACATAAATTCAATTTTATTGGCATCTTGTAGCTAAGATATTCAAGAACTTTGTTTTTATTTTTTTATTAGCATCTTTGTGTGAGGAGAAAATGTCTTGCTCTATGTTATAGCAATAGTACTGTGATATGCTGTTGTTATTAAAACATTATCACTTTCATAGGTACCTTTAGGTTATTTTGTATGTTAAAAGTATACACTAAATTCCAAAGATATATCTAAAAAGAAACTGTGAATTAAGTTCTTACATTCTCAAAATAATATGGTATCTTCTTTCAGGGTCCACAGTTTTCCTTTAGCTCCAGAATATGTACAAAAGAATACACAGCCATGTATTGTGGAGTGTAACAAATTAGTCAGAGGACATCAATCCCAATTCATTCTCTCTAACTTGCTAGTTGTGAGATTTTAGACAAATCTGTTCATGTCTAGGCTCCATTACATCCTTCATAAAGTAAGAGGACCTAACTGAATACACTGTAAGGTTCCTCTCAACTTTAAAGTCAATGACTTGGGATGTGTCACCTCTGTCACATCATTTATTAGTGTCATTGTTTTGTGGAATGACTGAAGAAGTAGTGGGGGACCACCATTTTTTTTCTCAAAGTACTCCTGCACCACATTGGAGTTAGTCCTAAAAGAATATAAGCTTCTTGAAGGAAAACTGTTTCTTTTGTTCTTCATCTCAAACATCTATAGTATACTGCTCAACCCATAATAAATACTTGTCTAATAAATGAATCCTTTGAGCTACTACTCTTTTTCTCATAGTCATTCTGCATGAATTATGCAAAATTAATAATTCCTAAGCTCTATATTGTTAATTCCTTGGATGCCATCAAATTCCACTTCCTCCATTTTTTTTTCTCAAAGGCTCTTTTTGTGGTTGCTTATATCAGTAGTTTCTATTTTGTTCCAGACATCCCCATATATATGACTTTTGCTGGCATGTGCTTCACCTTTATTTTGATAGCATGTTATGCCTGTTTGCCATTTACTAAATGTCTATACCTAATACTAAAATGGGGAGCCTGACTACATAAATAGTGTTAGGGAATACTGAAAGCAGATATACAGAATATATGTATTTTAAGATGCTTAGTGTATGATGTTTGTCATGGCACTTTGTGTATGAAGTCACTTAAATATTGCTGTTCTCTGTGAGAGAAGAACTTGACTTACAGATATTTTTCAAGGTTTATTTTAAAAGGTTATATGTATGTTATAAAACATTTCCCACTTATCTCAAATGAGATAATATTTCTAAAAACCATTTGGCACAATGCCTGGCACATAGTGGGCACTATCTCAATGCTTAGTCTCATCCCCTTCTTGCTTAGGGTTGCTATCCCCTTTGTGTTGTGGTTACTCAATATACTAAATAATGGCTTTTGTTTTTTTTAGGATTTGCAAACTTCCTAGTCATAGAAAGCAAGGTTTTCATAAAGAACATGTAGGAAACAAATGATAATTTGTGGATAATTGATTGATTTATTGTTGTGAAGTAATTTCAGTGCTTCCCCACCCCATTTGGGTTTTTCTTGGCAAAGATACTGGAGTGATTTGCATTTCCTTCTCCAGCTTATTTTGCAGATGAGAAAACTGAGGCAAATGGAGTTAAGTGACTGCCCCAAAATCACACAGCTAGGAAGTTTGTGAGGTCACATTTGAACTCGGAAAGAAGAACTTTCTTGATTCTAGTACTCTTTCCACTGTACTATTTAGCTCCCTCGTACTTGATTACTAAACATCAAAATTAGCAAAGGAAAGGAGAGAATTTGCACTTGAAACCTGCAATTTCACAAACTGGACCTTTTTCTAACTAGAAGAAAATATTCTTTTAAAGTGCCTAATAATTTGTAATTTGACGTTCATCATAAGAAGCCTCAGTTTTCTTATCTGCAAAGTAGGTTTGGGATGGGGGGAAGGGGATGGTGTTCATGAGACTGAAATAGAATATTCAGTACATGAAAAGCATTTTGAAAACTTGTTCAATGCTATAAAAAAGCAAAGTGTTAAAGTTTCTCTCTCCAATTGCTTCGACTACATTAAGAAGGAAAAGGATACATTATGTTATGAAACCCCACAAACATTAACAAGTAGGGGTTCAGGTCAAAGAAAGAGGAAGATGGAATATTCTTCCCACAGGATTATGTAAAAAAAAAAAAAAGTCCATATACAGTGTCAATAAGAAATGTAATGTGGACGGGAAAGTCTGCATCCAGGTTATAGGAAGCCTTAATAACTGGCATAATCTTGTGTTCCACCAAACATTTTCATGTCTTTCATATGATAATTTTATTTTTTTACTTAAAATTACCTAAGTATCTTTTCCTGTTAAACTAGTGATTTTAAATTACTTCTTCAGCTTGCTTTGGGCCTATATTTCATTAGTCTTTGAGAAAGATTTTGAAGAACAAATTAACCTGTAAATTTCTTTCCTGCTTCTAAAAAGTGGTGTTCTTTCAGATTAACTTTGTTTCCCCCTTACTATTGATTATTCGTGGAACCTTAACCAAATAATCCAAGATAAACTATACTACACCACTGGACAGTTCTTAGTTTTGAGTCACTAAATTGATGTGTACCTGCAGCAGTAAAACTGTCACCTTCTAGCCACGCTTTACAAAGAGATGAACTGAGCACAGTCCACTCAAGAAGGGCTGTTCAGTGGCCCTTCTAAAATAGCAGCATTGAACAAATATATTTCCTTAACATTGCCAGAGGCTGCTGAGTCCTGATAGTGGAAACCAGTGGCTTAAAGTCAGCTAATTGACACTTAATTCCAGGAACAAAGAACTGGTAACCAGTGGGTTCCAGAGACTGCAGAAAACTGCATGGAAATAGATGACTTCTTTAGACTTCGCAGTGAAGAACTTTATAGAATAAGATTTGGTCAGGTCTTTACAAATCTACTAATTATAGGCAATTTGAAGTTAAAATAGGAGCTAGGAAAAAAGTTTTCTTATTGTGTAGCACTAAGAATAAACATAAAAGTATCCTTTCACATATATGTATTTATAGAGACATGCGTACACACACATCAACCATTATTTGTGAAGAATAAGCTCTGTGCACATGAGACCCTGTTATTTTAGGTGCTGAACAAGTCTTCTCCCCTCAAAAAATAAGTATAAAATAATTAGTAATTCTCAAGAAGACTACATTTCAAAAGGGGGGAAAGTACAAACATAAATAAAAAGAGAATGAATTCAAATAAATACATGGGTAGATAGGGGAAGAAGGCATTAGTAATTGGGATAATTGAGAACAGAAGGTGATGTGTGAGCTGCACTTTTAAGTAAGAGAGATCATTTTTGACTTGTTGAGGATTGAGAGCATATTCCAGGAAAGAAGACAGTTTGGCTGAGTTGCAAAATACATCTAAGGAAGTAATGTACAATGAGTTTGGAAAGATAAGTTGGCTTTAGGTGTTGGTGGACTTTGAACACTAAAAACAATTTATATTTTATCCAGGAAACTTATGGGGAGCCATTGAAGTTTGAATAGGAGAATGACATGGTCAAATGTATGCTTAAGGGCCCTTTGGCAGCTGTGTAGCAGATAGTTTAGAGCGAGTGAGGAAAAACTTGAGGCAGAAAATTGATAAGCATCTAATTATGAAATACAAATGTAATGGAATTCTATTGTGCTCTAAGAAATGATAAGAGGACAACTTTCATTTTTTTAATAGGAAGATATATGTGAACAAATACAGAGTAAAATAATTTAGAAACAGTAAAACAGTTTATATAATATAATATATAATATAATAGCATTATAAAGACAAAAAACTTTGAAATATTTAAATTTTGTCTGTGAAATGACCAACCATGATAACCAAGTTAGCTATTAGAGAATTTAAAGATCAACTTAGAATTTATTCATTTACTCTTTCTTGTCCCAGTTTCCAGATCTCTACCTGCCCTATCTAACCTCTCTGAATTGCCCCTTATAAATGTGTAAATAATAATTATTATTAAGAAACTTTTAAAAAGAGCAATCTTCATGAAAATAAGGATTGCTTCATTTATTTATATTATTTATTTAAATTTATATTTATTATTATATTTATATTTGACATAATTTTTAATAAATGCCTGTTTTATTGGTAGTAACAGATACAGTTAATTTGATAGGGAGTTTTATGGAATATACATATCCAAGTAATAATGATGAATGCATTATGTTTACCTTTTATATTTCACTAAATTTCAGCAATATTTTAAATTGAATATCTGTGACATAGCTACATGCCTTCTTTCTTTATAGGATGGCATGTTGTAAACCATGTCATAAACAAGATAACCAGGAGCTGGAGCCACTGTAAGAGCAGTTTTGTCAAAGAAGTCAGGAACCTTAGCCCAAGTGAGGAGAATTGATTTGAAAAAACCCTTAAGAGATACAAGAATACAATAGTACCCTAATCAGAGAATCCCCAAAGTGTCTTAGGACATAATGCCCTGACCACAATACCAAGACAGCTCTTGATTATATCTAAACTTAAGCCCCACCCTCCCCCTCACCCCCCATGAGCTTTTGGAGTTGCAGTACCAGTACTTCTTTTAGGAACAATGAATATGAGTTGCCAATATGAAGCAAATTAGGAAAAACACCCTCAAATAGTGTACTGGAAAGAGTATTAGTTTGGTATTAGAGGAACATAATTATTACTTATGCCTGATTTTTCCTTTTTTTAAAATGAGGCCAGAATATATATATATATATATATATATTGGGGTTAAGTGGCTTGCCCAGGGTCACACAGCTAGGGAGTATTAAGTGTCTGAGATCAGATTTGAACTCAGAGCACCAGGCTCTATCTACTGTACCACCTAGCTGCCCCCAGAATAATAATTTCTAAGATTCTTTGAAGTTCTCACCCAATGAGTCTGGGTGATAAAACAGAACAAAACACTCAAGTCAACTTCAAATTTCACAAAAAGTATGGTAAATACTAGGAGACCTGGGCTCTGTTGTTGTGCTTCTGATTCGTAGCCCAGCTCTTTCAGACTTATTTTTTAAATTAAGCTCATTTTACTCATATCTTCCATAACTCTAAGAGATAATGAAACAACTGAGGAATGGGTGCCTTTGATCAATGAAAAATAAATGTGAATAAAATTTGTTCTCAGTTATTCAGAATGTTGCTCTGTTTCAGAGATACTATTTGACATAGTAGATAGATTAATGAATGGTCTTGGAGTCAGGATGGCTTGCTTTTAAATTCTGCCTCTAATAATTATGATTCTGGGCAGATCACATAATTTTGTGAGCCTTAGACTGTTTTTTTTCCCCTTTAGTAGAACTAATGCCTTTAGTACATATGTTACAGGGCTGTAATAGATCTCAAATGGGAAAATATGAAGTGCTTTGCAAATGTAAAAGCTCCATAAAAATGTCAATTATTATTATTTCAGTTAGTCACATGGTTCCTTGGTAGGCTGAGAGACTTATTTGGCTAGATGTACATTCTTATCTCTTATTTGGGGCTAAACAACTAATTATGAAAATTAATCATGTTTATGTGAATATATTGTGCATAGTTACCTTGATTTTGTTACATTCACTGTAATTTTTGATACAGGTTTTTTTCATGTTTCCTGAATTTTTTATATTGATGATTTCTTAAACTGCAGTAATAATTATATTCATTTGTTTATTAACTATCAATGGGCATTTCCCTTGTTTCATATTATCTGCTATAATAAAAAAATGCTGCTAGGAATATTTCAGTGGATGTGGAAACTTTTCAATCTATGGTTTTAAGACATATAGAAACAGTTTGAACCCTATGACATTTTAGTCATTTTCTTAGTATAATGCCAAATTGATTTTTAGAATGGTTGAAGAAATTTTCAGCTCTACCAATAATGTATTTATGTGACTATCTTTTTCTATTTAAGTTAGTCTATTATTTTTTCAAATTTACTAGGTGTTAGATAAAACCTCAGATCTATTTTTATTTGCATTTTTTCTGTTAGTGATGCAGAACAATCTCATAGTTGCTAACAATGTGAATTTCTTTTGAGAACTGTTAACATCATTTGATGGTAATTCCTTTATATTCATGCTCAAATCCCTTTGATAAATTAGTGCTTTTTGATAGGTTTTTTGGGTTTTGATTTTTTTTTTGTGTGTGTGTTTAACAATCAATAATTTCCCATTTTATCCTGGTTGTATTGATTTATGTAAAGGCTTTTTAATTTCCTATAATCAAAAATTTTCTTTTAAAGCATTAGATTTTTTAATGGTAAATAATCTTCCCCTTTGCTATGAAAAGGATCTGATCCATTTTGGGTGGAGAGGGATAGGGGTGACTTTTAACATTTAGATCATGATCCATTTTTAGTTATTGGGGCTATATGGTATAAATAGTTAGTAAAAATCTAATTTCTTTTATACTACTTTGTTGTTTTCCCAGCAATTATTGGAAGGTAAAGAATTCTCCTCCAAGTAATTTGTGTTCTTAAGTTTATTGAACACTAGGTTATCGAGTTCCATTATTTCTCCTACTTTTTTAAAAAATCAGTGACAACGATTTTGATGATTACCACTTTGTAATGCAAGTCAATGTTTAGAAATACTTTTCTCTTGTTACTTCTATTTTCTACCCTTTTCCCTTTTTCCCAGGGAAGATTCTTCTTAATAAATTACTATTTTTGTCTACTATATAATCACTTAATAGTTTGATTAGTATAATACTAAATTAGCAAATTAATTTTGGGGGGTTTTTCTTTGTTTTTATATTGATATAGCCCAATCTCAAGCCATGAAAATCACTCCAAACTATTCATCTTTTTCTTAAAGTATAGTTTATAATTGTATTTCTGTAAGGTATATTGACTAGTGTTTTATTTGTTTTATGACTTTCCCTTTCTATTATTTCTGTTTGAATTTTGTCTTTGCTACTGATGTTATGGTTTAATTTTGCATTGCATTCATTTACTGAAACTTTGCATTATCTAAGTAAATTCCTTTACTGTGTCTCTAGAATTGTGTATCTTCTGTGTCTGTGATTATGTTTCCTTCTTTTTTCCTTGCCATCATTAACATTTCTAGAACTGTATCATAACAATGGGGAAAAGGAAGCTTCTTTGCTTTAAGTCTAAACTTTGTAGGGTTTTTAGCATTAAATGAATATTGTAATTTGTTAAAACTCGTGCTGGTGCTCTTGTGCTTTTTCCTCCTCCCCATTTCTGAATATAATTGAGTAGTTTGGAGTGGTTTTCTTTTTCTTTTTTGCTTTTAATATGATTAATGATGTTAATTGTTATCTAATGTTGAACTATTCATCCATCTCTGGAATGATTCCTACTTATGATGGAATTATTGCTAGTAGATAATTTTTTGGCTGTATAGTGCTATAGTTTTTTTTTTTTTTTTTAATTAGGATCTTAGACATGATTACTAATGTTACATCATCTTTGTCTTTGTCACTTCTGTGAACAGCAATTTACTTTGGAACCAAGATGATTTGTAGGTGCATTCTACCTTGAATAGCCTTATATATTGTGGTCTGAATTAAAGTAATTAGTAATTTTTTTATTTCTCTGCTTCCAAGTTAGTGTCTACTCTATTAGTAGATGATCTGTAGATCTTAATTGTTGAAGGCCCCATATACTCAATTGGACTTACCCAATACTGAATTGACTGTTTGAATCTAGTCTAATAATTTGTACCCCAAAAGATAAGATGTTCTTCTCAGTACCAAGGTATTCCAGATATTCCTGATTTCCTGTTTGTGGTTCACAGTGTGCTAACTGAAAGTTCCTCACCTTTCATAATACAATGATCTCCTCAGGTAATTAAAAGATATTGTTCTTCAATTCACGTGTATGAAAAACTGTAAGTCACCCTGGTAACAAAATTCAGTTGATTGGATAGCATTTTGTTTTAGTCCATTAGTAATTATACATATCTTGAACAAGTATTACAGAGTGAACTGGGCTCAGAATTGAATAAATAGGTCAAGGAGGAGCTGGATTGTAGTTGAAAAGTTGTGCAGTGCTTATTACAATTATCTCAAGCTGAATTCCTTTGAAAAGCCCATTTTTTTCACACTACCTAATGTTCTCCCAGTGGTGCCATATGGTTACGAATCACAAAACAGCACGATCACAGAAGAATCAAAACTGTAGGTGACCTCAAATGGTAGTGCAAAAACTTGGCAATGTAAGGCTGAGTCGTGTTCCTGATGATGGAGAGCATGTGTGCAAGTAGTATCAGGAGAAGACATCATCATGATATTTGTGATTGGAAAAGGACATTGAAGACACATTGAAAACGGATAGTTTGACAGTTAAGAATACCTCTCCTGGACCACATGGACTCTCTTTGGATGATTTACAGAAAGAGATGGATAAAAATTGCACCACGGGGGAAAGTACTCATACCAATTTGAACATGAATGCTTTAATTTGAATCCAAGAACAACAAATTAGTTTTTCTTTTTCTTCCTTTTTAAATATTCAGTTTTCCAAGAAGTATTTAAAACTTAAAAAACAGCTTTGGGTGTCTATATTGAAGATTCCGTTCACACATTGAAAAATTATCTATTTGTTTTTTTCTGCTCTATCAGAGGCTATAAAAATGTAGTTTTCACCAAATCAAAACATTACCTAGTCTTTGTTATACCTTTCATAAAGATGAAATTAAGGGATTTTTTTTTTTTTAAATGAGAGAGACAGACTACATAAGTCCCAGTGGTGTAAGTTAATGTTTTCTAAAATCTTGAAATAGTACTCTATCGAGGTGAAACTAACCTGAGCCCGTGAATCCAGAATCAAAACCAGGTGATGATAGACAAGAAGTCTGAATTCCCAACAGTTTACCCTCAAACATCTGTTTCTGTATTTGGTGTAATTTGACTTTTTTTTTTTTTTTTTTTTTGTAAAATTATTCCCATCTTTGAAAACACTTTAAAAAATAAGCAAGTCCCCATTCTGTCTCCTCCCTTTCCCAACTGCCAACACATGCATTTGTAATTACCTGGTTTAGTCTGTGTGTTTAATCAGTTTAAATTGAGAATGCTGTGTACATCTGACTTCAATCTGAAGGAGCTATTGAGTGTTGGGCAGTCACCACCCTTGTATCTGCCAAAATGTGTCTCTGCCAAGAAAGGATCGAGCTAACACCAGGATATTTCCTAAAGAAGCCACTTGACTCAGATTAAATATTTAATTTCCTTAAAATACTGGTTTGGATTTAGGTCTCTGTCCTGTAATTGAGATTTTCTGATGTTTAGGAATCTCACTTATTTGCTGGATTTGTTCCAGAATCAGCTGGTATTATTCTAAAGTCTTAAACTTCTAGGAAGCAAACTTCATCCTTGGGACTGAGTGTCATAACTTGTGTGGAGGTAGGAAGTGAAGGAAATTTGAGAAGGCAGAAATCCACATCTCTGTATTCATTATCAATGCAACATGATTCAATTAATTTTAAGGAAGATGGGACTTTTAACCTGTCATTAATAAAGCTGCTCATCAAATATGTCTCCTTGGAGATTTTTTAATTAGTTTATTTGAATTTAAATAAAAAATGCAGTTTGTGTCTGTCACAATTATTAATTTTCATCTTATTTTTCTTTATGTGAGATTAACAGCCAGACTTCCATATAGCTATTTTGAATTAATTAATGAATGAAAAATTGTTTCTTAAATGCTTACCCTATATGCAAAGCTTAATACTGGGCATTAGGGTTACAAATAGAAAAAGTGAGACCATTCTGGTTCTCAAGGAGCTCACATTCTAAATGGGGGAGGCAATAAATTTTTTAAAAAATCAGCTGCAGGAAGGAAGGAAAAACTAAGAAGTCTTAAGGGCAGATGGCAAGGCCCCAAGGGTACTTAGATTAGGGTCAATAGGTCAGATGATAGTGCGAGAGGTCTGCAGGATATAGAGGAAGGACAGATGGTAAGACCTGGTGGTCTTATGTCTTGCCAGAAGGAATAGAGTTGTTGACTCCCATCTCATTCAAGCCTCTGAACAGTCAAGAAACCCAGATGGATTTTTGGCAGCCCCAGGCAGGAAAGGGAATAAAGGGAAAATGCAAGGAGAAAGGCTTCCCACAGTGGGGTGAGCCTTTCTTATAGCTTCGTAGCTGGGACGGCTAAAAGGGATGAAGGGGGACCTGACACCCCCAGGCAGGATGAATTTTCCCACTACCTAGCAATTATTATAACCGATTTAAGAGCTGTCCTCATTGGTCAAATTTTCTGGTTTTTATTTTTTAATGGGTCTTAAATTACTCTAAAGCAGATTTAGCTTGAGGTCTATGAACTTATATTTTTTTTAAAAAAATACTCTGATAAATATTTCAGGAGAAATTTATTTCCTTTGTAATTTTATGTATTTTGTTTAATGCAGTTAAAAACACTATAGACTTTATAGAATGTCAAAACAGCTCATGACCTAGAAAAAGTTAAGAATTCATTCTTCAGTACTATGGCCCAAGTTCTTTATGCAGCCTAGTTTTGAGGATGTTGCCCTCCTAATCAAAAAAAGATTTCAATTGTTCACTATTGCCTACATGTTAAAATTCTTATTCCACGTGTAAAATTCAAACTTGAGTCCTCTATTTCTTGGGTCCAGCCATCTATATTGGTCTTCTGTATGTGCCCTAAGATCCATCAAACTGGTCTGCTTCTCAAAATATTCCTAAGAGTAATTTGGAAGAGGTTATCCTCTTCACTTTGCTTAT